>NC_069079.1:68472543-68775573 GCF_025698485.1 Gossypium arboreum | reverse complement strand
CCAAATTGGAACAATTTAGAATATTTAGGGAAAAATTGAAAATTTTTATTACAGGGGTCACACGGGTGTGTCTCTAGGCAGTGTGACAGAGCCCAAACCGTGTGGCTCCAACATGGTCGTGTGCCTACCCCACGCGCTCATGTGCTCAGCCGTGTAACTTGCTAACTTGGGCCACACAACTATGTCGCAGGCCGTGTGCCACCCTGTGTGTACCCTACAACTAACACGTTCTAGGCACACGCCCATGTGGGTTACCCGTGTGTGACATGGCCTTGTGAAAACTCGTGTCCCAAGCCATGTGGGCCCAACAATGACAAGCCGTGTGGGCCCAACAATGACCAAATTCAAGCTTTTTTCTCAACCAAATGCACAAGTACCTACACCATAACATAACATGCATAAATAAGATCCTAAATACACAATAAAGCAACCAAATCATGCCATTTCCAACTACCTACCATGCTCAAACAATACCTATTAAACACAACATAAGACACACTTTCATATACCATCATACTAACTCATTTCTATAAATTCACATACAACTCAACCAATTTTAACCATATCATACCAATCTAGCATGTTTCTTACCATTTCATACACAATCACTTGGATACAACAAACACACTATAGTACTACTATTCAACTACCTTTAACATCTAATGCCAAGCATCATGCATAGTTTTGAAAACATAAAAACATAGCCATTTGTCTATTACATGCCATATAAGCCAAATATTACAAAATCTACCAAAAGAGTCCTCGGGATAGTGTGATTTCTTCGAGTGATCTGATCTCCAGTCTACAAAATGTGATCTACAAGGCAACAACAATCACAGGTAAACTTTCAAAAGCTTAGTAAGTTCATTGATAAACAATAAATCTTACTAAACATATATTAATTCAATTAACAAGATATAAAATAGTAAATCCTATCAATCATTGTAACACCCCTTACCCGAGTCCGAGGCCGGGACTGGGCACAAGGCATTACCTAACTTAAACACATGCATACATTCATTTTAAGTCATAAAAACTCGATCGAATTTAAAACTTTTCAATCTTAATTTAGAAATTCTTAATATGGGCCTACGAGGCTCAAAGCACACTTTGTAAACAATCCGAGATTAATCCGAACACCGTTGAAAACTTTGGAATATGCCACTTGAAATAAGGGCACACGCCTGTGTGGAAAGGTGACACACCCATGTAGCCCTTTTGACATGACCGTGATGAAGGCCCGTGTGGTTCACACGATTTAAGACAAGGGGACATGCCTGTGCCTCAATCCCATGTGAATTTAATTCCAAATTCAAACCTACAGGAGCTTTCACACAGCCGGGCACACGCCCGTATCTATAGCCCGTGTCCCTCACATGGCCATAACACGCACGTATCTATATCCCGTGTCCCTCACAGGGCCATGACACGCCCGTGTCGCAGCCCGTGTGTAAAAACCTTGACATTCTGTTTCTGACGTCAGTAACCAATTAGGGGCACACGGTCAAGGCACACGCCCGTGGCCAGTGGCCGTGTTCTCCACACGACTGAAACACACGGCCGTGTCTCTATCTGTGTGTTTACTACTACACATAATGACTTGCAAATTCAAGGTGCAGGGGACACACGGTCGAGCCACTCGGCCATTGTAACACCCCTCACCCGTATCCCACTCTAGGATAGGGCTCGAGGCGTTACCGGGATTTCACGTTCATAAACATATTAAATCAAGTCACTAAGTTGTGCTCTAATTTAAAACTTTTCAAATATGTATATCCTTTCCCTTAAACAGGCCTTCGAGACCTAAAACATGCCTAGAGGTAGTGCGGGACAAAACCGAGAACGTTTAATAAACTTTGGGCACCTTGAAAAATTTCTTTTAACTTAAAGTGTCACACGCTCGTATGACTTGGGACAAGCCGTGCAATCACCCTGTGTCCAAAACTTGAGCATTCTGTTAAATTCACACGACCAAGACACATGCCCGTGTGTCTAGCCCGTGTTTATTTAACAGACTTACCATTTTAGATGCAGGGGACACACGATCATGCCACACGCCCACGGGTGTGGCCCGTGTGTCACACACGGCCTAGGTACACACCCGTGTATCCAACCGTATAGACTCTATTAGGCTATTTTCCAAACCTATGGTCACCCCCTTTTAACACTTATACTTAATGAATATTAAAAACAAAGTAAAACAATATTTATGCTCTCATAAATGAGCTTTGCAAAAACTCATAGCATAGAAACCTCATACATTGGTTTCGTACATGCTAGGTTATTTCTTATCTTGTATTTATGTGTTGTCATACCATTTTAATACATTCAAGATTGGCTCATTCTTATGACTTATTGCCAATTGGAATTCAACCATCGCACATGATTACAAACTTGCATGGAAATTTTGTAGGTCATAGCTTACTTCAAAACAAGCCGATCTCTATGGCCATAAACAAAAAGTTAGATTTATCTTTACAAGCCTTCATTTGGCAAATCAAATGACACATATAACAAAATACTCAAAAGACCTATTGTGACAGCCCTATAGTGACCCTAGTCGGAAAGTGGTTTCGGGACCGCTAAACCGAGTCACCAAATTATTTGAATGTGATATTTATGGTCTAAAATATGTGAATATGAATGTGCAAAAATTTTTAAGCTCCGATTTAGTTAATTACATGTGAATGTAGTACATAGGACTTGTGTGACACTTTTGAAATATGATAGGCTAATCTACAAGGATCAAATAGTGCATGTAATCAAAAGGGAGGACTTGCATGTCAAATTTTCCCCTAATTACTAGTGGCCACCATGACAAAGGGTGATGGGCAAAACATGTCATAGACATGTTGTGTTGGTGCATCATGGGAGGAAACAATAAAATAAAGTTAGTAATAAAGAAATGGGAAGAAAAAAAGGGTCTCATCCATGCCCCCCTATTGCCGTGAGTTGAAGGAAAGAAAACAAAAAAAAAGAGTGTTCATCCTTTGGTCCATCCTTGGCGAATAGAGGAAAGAAAGGAAGGGAGGAGCTTGAGAAAATCGGCTATGGTGATTTGCTAGACTAAGGTATGTTTGATGTTGTCCATGAGATGCATGCATGTTTTAGTTGTTAGCTTGAGTTCTACCTAGCCCATGGTCTAAATCTTGCTATGTGATGAAGATGATACTCGGCCATGGGTGTTGTTTTCTTGGTTGGTGTTTGATGTTATGGTGGTTCACTAGATTAAGGGATGTGTTATGTTGCTTAAGGTGTTAGATAAATTTGAACTCATCACCAAGCTCTTTAAGCAACCCAAGTTAAAAGTTTTGATATTGAGGTATCTTGAGCATTCGGCCATGGTAGGAAATAGAAGAGAAATAAGGTTTTGTTAGATGAAGTAGAGTCTAACAAATGAGCTCGTATGTGCATTAGTTGCTAGATGGAGAAGAATCGGCTAGCAAGTTGTGTGCTAAGGCGAATATAATTTTGTATATTATGGGTAATGCATGTGTTGAATTAATGGAAAGGAGAGGATGCTTTAATGGTGTATATATGTGTATTATCCAAGTTTTGAACTTGAAACAAATGGTGTTTAGTCAATACAAGTGACCATACTTGTAGAATGTATTAAGTGTTGCAATCGGCCTTAGCATAGATGTGTATGTTCGCCATAGGTAGCCTATTGATGGCTTTAGCTTGACTTAGAAAATTGGCTAAGGGAAATATTAGCTAAAATGTTGAGTTTGATTCGGGATTCCATATATATATGTGACTCTAATGCCTAAAGTATATATGGGCTAAGTACCTTGAGGTTTCCTTTTTGATGTTCGAATGAATTGTATTAAATTGCTTGATGTGATTAAAATGCGATGATCATTGTGAATTTGACCTAAAAGGTGGCCATATGACCTATCAAACTCCTTGTCATATTCGCCATAAGCTAGCAAAATGAGACTTTAATAAGTTAAATTTGTTTGAATTAGCTCAAGAGCTTAGAGGACCACAGTTGGATAAGGAAAGGAAAAGTGATCGAATAGCCGTTGAAGCCGTTCGACAACATCCGAGGTAAGTTTTCGAGTAATGGAACTTAGATTATGATTTGATTAGATCATGTTTTAAGCAAATCAAAATCATGCTCTTTGTGTGTGGCTATTGAGCCGAAATTGCAAGTGTGAAAAGTGCCTTGTGTTTGAGTTTTGCTAATGAAAATGAAATACGAATGTGTCATGATTTATTGATAAATGTGCATGGTTATTCGAATGATGTCCGGCTAAGTCTCAAGGCTTTGTGCTAAGTGACTATATCCGGACTAAGATCCAAGGCATTTGTGTGAGTTACTAAATCCGGGTTAAGTCCGAAGGCATTTGTGCGAGTTACTAAATCCGGGTTAAGTCCCAAGGCATTTGTGCGAGTTACTATAACCGGCTATGTCCCAAGGCATTTGAACGAGTAGCTATATCTGGTTAAACTCAAAGGTACGTGATTCGGGAATGAATGAACTTGCTGTAAAAATTTCAGTTAATACGCTTGTGAAATCCCAACAATGAGGTATGTTTCAGATGTGCTTTGAATTAGTTGAGCCCTTACAAATAAGTATTCGCCGGTTGATAAATGAGCTACCGCCTTTAGCTAAGTTGATCTTTGTGTATGAATATAAGGGTTGGTAATGTGAAGTAAGTTTGATATTGAGAATTTGTGCATATGAAATTATCTGTTTAGCTACATAAATGCTATACTTTGGTTGTGTCTAAATTCATGACTCAAACTTACTAAGCATTAAATGCTTACTCCGTTTCTTTGATTCTCTGTTTTATAGATTTTGGTTCTTCAGCTATCGGACTCGGGATTTTGAAGTCGAATTCGCCCACACTATCAAAGTCCCTTTTGGTATACTTTTGGCTGAACTATGAAATGGCATGTATAGGACTACCCCTTTTTGTTGTGGGTCATGGACCCCTTTGGATTTGTATAATTTTGGATAGCCATGTGAAAATGGCTTATATATGTTTTGAGCATAATGTTATAATCATATGGTATGGATATGGTTATTGAGAGGTGTGGATATGCTTGGCAAGGAATGGCAATTGGAATGGTTAATCACTATCATAAATTGTACTATTTATGCTAAAAGGGCTAGTTGAATCATGGAAACTATGAAGTAGGTAAAGTCTACCTTAAAGGCAGATGCTGACAGCAGCAGTGATGTAGATTTGAAAAATCACTAAAAATAGTAGGAATGGAATTAAATAGTGAATAAATTATGTAAACGAACCTTGATGAATCTATTTTCATAGGAAAGTAATGAAACGATCATCTAAACAGTATGTTAAGAGATATTTAAGTTTTCGTGAGACAGGTCCAGAACGGTTTCTGGAGTCCCTGTTCCGAATTTATAAATTCATTATAAATTTACCAGAGATAATTAGAAGTCATGCCATATATTCACAGATTCCTTTTTGAGTCTAGTTTCTTTATAAACAAACGGCATCAGTATTGAAGCCCTGTACAGGGAGATATCCAAGTCGTAATGCGCAAAGGTCAGTGTAGTCGATCCCTGTAACATGGGAGACTTTAACTAATAAACTGTACTAATTGGCCCAACCAAAAATTCTAGAAAAAAATTTTTAGATGCATATACAAGTCTAGTTTCAGGGAAAAATCACGAAACTGATTTTCGAGATGTGGAACACAAGATATGATTTTTAAGGTGACAGTGACACAGTTAGCCAGCTGTCTGGAAATTTTTAAAATGAACTGTGCAAGTAAGTGGATTAAGCCCGTTAACCCCTCGTGTCCGACTCCGGCGACGGTCTCGGGTACGGGGTGTTACACCTATACATGCCATTGAACAATTTAGAAATGTCTTTATACCAAAGCTGGTCTATTTGATAGTATGCTGACTTTCTAAACGTCTTCTAATCTTTACGAGTCCTCGAGCTCTGAGAGAGATAGGGAAAAGAGAGGGGTAAGCATTTTCATGCTTAGTAAGCTCGAATAACCGGAAAGTAAACTTACCAAGTATTTAGCATGCAATCAAATTGGGTAATAAATTCAATGAGCATAGGATGTCTTCCCTATCATTTACACTCAATCAATGAGTTAGTCACATAACAATGCACTATGAAAGTTATCTTAGATGAGCATATCATTCAACATCTCATTTGTATATATATGTCACATTAATCTCGTTGAGTTTCTAGGAAATCTTGATGCAATATCCATTTACCGTCAATTCGTACAATGATCGTTTCAGATATGCACTCCCGCGAACCTCACATCTTATGGCAGGATTACCAGTCCAGGCTAAATCCCTCATTTTATGAACTCGTAAGAGAATGTTGGGATTACCAGTCCAGGCTAAATCCCTTATAATGACAAACACCTTTATTGAGCTCGAATCTGAATTACCAGTCCAGGCTAAATTCAGATCCTAATCGGATTACCCGTCCGGGCTAAATCCATAATGCACACATATTTTTCGGGAGGCTCAACCATTCAAAGGAACACCCGTCCGGGCTAGATCCTTTTATAAATGAGATCAACAGATTACCCGTCTAGGCTAAATCCTTACGGTAACACATGCAAGAGCTCATTACACATGTCAACCATGGTTTATCCATCGAATTCCCTTTTTAACCTCAACCGAGACATTTATCGCAATTCATACTTAAACATGCATTTCATAGAATTTCATGTTATTAATAAATGCAATCATCATGCATTCATAAATCATATAATTAGGCACATTGAGTGTTTACTTTAAGTTATCCGAACTTACTTGATATTCGTTTTGGTGTCGTGTATCGGTTATTCCGAAACCTTTCGTTTTCCTCAATCGACCTCCGGAATTTGTTCCTCGGGGTCTATAATAATAAAAATAGATCATTAAAACTCCACATTATACATTTCAAGTCTAAACTCCATCCCCGGTCCAAATGATCGTTTTGCCCCTAACCTTTCACATTTTTACGATTTAGTCCCTAGGCTCGTATAATGAAACGCATGCAATTTTTACCTTACTCAAGCCTAATCGAACACTTTTCCCTCTTATGGCAGCCCACATTTTTCATTTTTTTTTTACATTTCTACCACACATTTTATAACTTTTGCAAAAAGGTCCCTTTAAGGGTTTTTCATGAAAATCACCTAGGAAAAGTTGTTTAACACACCTCAAACTTTCATATTCCTCCATAAAACATCAAAATACAAGTAACTCATGCATGGGTAAATTTTTAAACATGAACCCTAGCATGAAATATGGTTAGAAATGGAGAGAGTAAGCTACCGAGATCTCAAATTTACAAAGAACATTAAAAACGGGGCTTGGGAGCACTTACTAATCAGCTTGAACAGCTTGGAAACCCTAGCTATGGTGGCTTAGGAATTTCGGCTAGACAAGGGAGAAGAATGGCTGATTTTTGCCTTCTTTTTTCCATTTTTTTCATTAATATGCCAAATGACCAAAATGCCCTTAAGCCATTTCTTTGAAATTTCATCCATGCAACCCCATTTTTGTTCAAAAACTTAGAAATTGAGCAATTTCTCCCCAAGACCTTCTATTTTATAATCTAAAGCAATTTCATGAAAATTGCTTCTAGAATCCAAGTTTTGCAATTTATTCAATTTAGTCCCTAATTTTCCAATTGGGCACTTACTCAAAGAATTCCTTAATGAAACTTTAACACATGCATATTCTCATATTCTAAGCCTCGTAATAATTATAAAATAAATATTTTGATATCGAATTTGTTGTGACAACCCTAATTTGACCCTAGTCAGAAAGTGGTTGCAGGACCACAAAACCGAGTCACAAAATTATTTAAATGCTTTTTTCTATGTTTATTATATGTGAAGTATCATGTGTGAAAGTATCATGTCTTAACTTTGTCATTTGGATGTGAAATTATTAAAAAGGACTTATGTGTGAAACTTTGAAAATGTGATAGGTTAAATTGTAGTGGTCAAATAATGCATAGTTTAAAAAAAATGTGGAATTGCATGTCAAATTCCCCACTTTTGAGATAGTGGCCGGCCATGATGATATTTGATACAAAATATATATATTTTATATTAGTCTTATAATAACTAAATGGTTTTATAATATAAAATAAAGATAAGTAAAATAGCTAAAGGGTGAATAAAACAAAGTGCTCATCTTTGTTTCTTCTTAGCCGAATTTAAAGAAAGAAAAGGGAGCTAAGCCATTCGGACACCTTTAAGCTTGAATTAAGGTAAGTAATTCATGTTAGTTCTTGAAATTTTAGCATATTTTCAGCTAGTTACTAAGTCCCTTACTTAGCCCATGTCAAAATTTTGAATTTTTTGGTGATATGAGCAATCGGCCATGGAAGAATTTGAAGGGAATGGTTGTTGTCTTTATGTTTTAATGAGTAATTGTGGATGGGTGAAGTTTGAGTAGTTAAATGTTCATATAGGTGGATTAGATGATAAGGGGAAATTGGCTTGTGTGTATGTGTAGTTGCCGAATGTGAATTTAGATAACATGTGAGTAATGTTTGCGTTTTAAAATGATGGAATGGAGATTTAAGCTTGATAAAATTTTGTTAAGAATGAATGAAACAAATATGTGTATTCGGCTATGGATGATTGGACAATAAATTGGTGTGGATGCTTTGAATGAGATATGCACAATTATAAGTTGAATTTAAGGTTTGTTAAATTTGTCCTTATCATTGCCGAATGAGTTTAATGGTTAAAGAAAATTGTTAAGTGCTTAGTTAATGTGCATTCGGTCATTTAGGATGTGTATACATTTGATAATGTTTTGATGCTTTGAAATGGAATTTAATTATTAAATGAGCTCTAAGCTTGTTAAATTTTGAGATGTGATTGGGAGCAAATTTGACATGAGCATATTTTGCTAATGACATGTTGATAAATGTTGAGTTATGGTACCATGATATTAACTTAGTTATCAAGTTGTCGAATGTGCTTATAAGTAAGTGAAGTTATGTTATAATTGAGCTAAGTGTGGCTAGTAAAGCCTATTTAGTTTTCTTGCTATATTTGACCATAAATATGTTTGAGTGATTTCAATTATAGCTTAACGTTTAGTTAAGCATGATTGATGCTTTTAATTATATAGTTGTATCACTGAATTTGTTTCGGTTGAGTGTTATTTTGTTAAAGGATTTCTATTATTAAGCTTAAAGGCATTCAGTCATGAGATGGATTAAGATGAATAAATGTTTATTTGTTTGCTTGAATTAAGCTCAAAAGCAAAGTGAGCCAAATTCGGATAGGGGAAAAGCAAAAATAGTTGATTAATCAACCCGTAATTGTTTAATGACATTCAAGGTAAGTTCTTAAGTGTTTAAGCTTGATTCTTTTTATATGCCTAAGAGTTAAATTAATATGGCAAAGAGATTGTTAATTTTATTTAGTTAATGTGCCGAATATGTAATGATTTAAGGCTATAAGCCGATTATGGCTATTATGCTTAAGTTGAATTGGATTTGGAAATTTGATGCACTAAATGAGTGTTACAATGAATAAACTATGCCGTATATGTGCTGGAAGAGATATCACGATTTGTGATTATTCAATATCTAAAGGAAACCATGATGTGTATAAAATTATTATTAGTCATATGTGGTAGCCGAATGTGGCTTGGTACTAAAGTGATTAAATGTGAACTTCGATGAGGTAAATGTTAGTGATCGATGATATAAGTTATACATTATAATATATATTCGGTTCAAACCTAGCGTGCCTTGTCTTTGGTGATGAATTTCGGCTTTGAGCCTAGCAGGCGTAATGCCAGTGAAATGATATCAGACTTAAAGGTCTAGCAAGCTTTAAGCTGGTGAATATTATCGGGCTTCGAGCCTAGCAGGCGTAATACCGGTAAATGATATCAGACTTAAAGGTCTAGCAGGCTTATTGCCGATGATGAAATCAAGCTATTACCTAGCAGGCAATTTGCCGGTGAACTATTAAAAGTGTGGTGCTATAAGCCTATGGGCTAATACGATATGTGGATTCATTCCGTAAAGTAAATTATTCAGGTACGAACAACCTAATTATGTACATGTGAATTAAATGAATTTGATGATTGATGTGAATCGAACATATGAGAAATGGTTTCATGTTTATGTTCAACTATGAGACCTTGTGTTAGATTGGCAATTGAATTTGTGTAATACATTAAGTTGACCAGGTATATGTTATATACCTATATATGTTAGATTGATCGGAATTGAATCATGGATGTGAAATGAGAAGTATATGTGAAGATGTTATATATATCTGAAATAGAATTTATGGTGACCTTGTAATCATAGGTCCATTCTTGTGATGAATAAAAATGTGATGAAATTGAATGGTGATATACATGTTTAAATAATATGAAATGCAAAGAATGTGTGAAAGAGTAAATTTGTAATAAATCTGCTTGGGACAAGAAGAGATAACGTGATTTTAAAATCACCATAAATTGTGGGAGTTGAGTTAGAGGCTGAATAAATTATGTAATTAAAGCTTAATGAGTCTAGTTTCTTATAGAAGAACTGTGTAAGCAAAAGAATTGCCGATAATGAGATATTTGAAGTGATGTGGGACAGAGTCAAAATGACTTCTAGATCCCCTATTCTGTTTTTATAAAATCATTATAAATTGTAAAAAAATGGTCATTAGATAAAATTTATATGCTTAGACTCCTTAATGAGTCTAGTTTCAAATGAAATAAACGAGAACATATTTTGAATTCTGTACAATGAGAATTTTGATTCGTAGTTAATAGTGATTAGAATAGTCAAATAGTGAAACAGGGGAAACTTTAAGAAAATATGGTATTGAATGGCCAAACCAAAAATTCTGAAAATTTTATGGATAGAAGATATATAAATCTATTTTCAGGGAAAATTAACGGCACTTGATTTGGAGTTTTCTAGCTCCAGTTATAAATAATTTAGTGACTATTGCTCAGGAAGACAAATTGTAGTGAATTTGTGATTATGTTGCAAACATTGATAAAACTTGTTAATGAGTTGCTAATTGTTTTCTTATGAACTCACTAAGCTTTGAAGCTTACTCCCTGTTCTCTTTCCCCATTTCTTATAGGTCTGTACAATAGCTCGAGTTGGAAGGGCCGGAGATAACACCACACTATCGAGTTATCATGTAAGGTGAGAAGGATTATAAATCATTAAGGTTTAAGGCATGTATAGGGGACTCCATTTTTTTTTCCTGAGTGTGAGTTATGTATAATGATAATGTGTAATCATATGATATAATTTCATTGTTTATGAAGTTTTGAATGTATGAATAATTGTATGAGTGTTTAGGATTGTTTAGGGTGGCAATTGGCTTGTCATATAGCTTAGAAGTGTCTACATGAATAGACACACGGGTGTGTGTCTAGGCCGTGTGTGACACACGGTCACACCATACGGGTGTGTTCTCAGGACGTGTGTCCCCTACAACTTAACCCCCTATTCTGTTTTGGTAACAGGCCGTGTCTAATGTCACACGGGCGTGTGACATAGTTAAATGCTAAATTTTTTAAGTGACTGAAGGGTCTCGGTTTCTCTCTGAACCCACTTATATGTGCGATATGGGCCCGATACGTAAATAAATAAGAAAATTGAAATCAGATGTATTCCGTGAAGGTAATTTTTGAATGCCACAACCTGAAATAGTGTAAAAGTGTTCGGTAGCACCTTGAACCCTGTTTCGACGTCGAGACCAGGTGAGGGATGTTACATTTGTGGTCCCAAAACCATTATTCCGACTAAGCCCTATTTTGGGATGTTACAACCATGGGGCAGATCGTGTGTCAGCCTAGATACACGCCCATGTGTCTACCCGTGTGGATAAAGATAAGGCTATCTATCAAGCCTTTTTGCCACCCTTACTTGCACTAACTCTTACCACATCAATATCACCAATTTCATGCATCAACATAAGGCCAATTCAACCACAACATGATAATTAATAACAACCCTCATTACACTATGAAAAACCAAGCATGCACTTATTCATTCATGCAATTTGTCCATCCATGAAACATCATCAATTGCATATCATAAATAAATATTAGTCATTATTTGTGGCCTTATACAAAATGAAGGGTTTCATCCCAAGCCAACATATTTGGCCAAATCATAAAGACACAAAACTCAAAAGACAAAGTCCTATACATTCCATAATCAAGATAAAAGAACTAACTATACCAAGTGCTTCAAATGATAGTGTGAACGAGGCCTTTGACGATATCTGATCCACAGGCTAATTTGGTGGCACTACAAGGAAATGGGAAGGAAAAGAGGTAAGCATAAAGCTTAGTAAATCGCATGTAAATAATGAAATAACTAGAAGTTACCATGAGGGATCATGCTCCCAATATAATTCAATTTGCACATGAATATGTGGATCCATAAATATTATTGATTCATATTCATCTCTCACCAAGCATACAACATTGATTGAATTCACATCTCATACTTCATGTAAAATACACAAATGGTCATAAGTATAACTTACTCAATTTCCTTCCTTACTAAACATACAACGTAAGTGAAGCTCGTATTTCGTAATTCTCATTTAGGTACCTGTACCACTCACCACATGGTCATAAGTTCTCTCATTTTGATATAAATCATAAACCTTCCGTTGAACCATTTGGAATACTACAGGATATTCATTAGCCCCAGACATAGGATAAGATGCCGACGCCATGTCCCAAACATGGTCTTACTTTGGCTAACACATCAAAGTCGATGCCATGTCCCAGACAGGTCTTACACTGACTTCCATATATCAAAGCCGATGCTGTGTCCCAGATAGGTCTTACACTGGCTTTCATCCATCGGTGTCGATGCCATGTCCCAGACAGGTCTTACACTAGCTTGTATATCTCAAGGCCGATGCATGTCCCAGACATGTCTTACACTAGCTCTCGTCTGAATGTCGATGCATGTCCTAGACATGTCTTACACTGGCTGGTATATATCGAGGCCAATGCTTGTCCCAAACATGTCTTACACTGGCTCTCAATATGTGGCTGATGCATGTCCCAGACATATCTTACACTAGCACACATATCACCCAATGTCATGACATGAATATCCAAATCTATTCCTAATGTTCAACCGGAAGTCTTCATTATATAAATTCTCATTCACAACACAAAGCAACAATTCATACCATAGTAATCGTACAATACATGATAATATTAAATTAGCATTATTTATGTACAACTTACCTATACAAAAGTAGGTGACTAGGTCGAGTTATTCAACTGGCTTGGTCTTCCCCCGGTCTAAGTCCGGATTACGTCTTTCTTGATCTAAAATGACAAATTTCACTAATTTAATCATCATAACAATTAATACACTCCAAAATTCATAGTTTGGCAAAATGACCATGATGCCCTTAGTCTTTACAAAAATTACGATTTTGCTTCTAGACTCGTAAATCGATTTTTATCGAATTTTCACATTAACTAAGCCTAGCCGAAACTATTTCATACTTATAGCAACTCACAATTTCAAACATTTCACACACTTACACTCTATTTTTACAAGTTTCACAAAATGGCCCCTATAGGTGTTTTTCATGAACACCTCTTCACAAAAGTTGTTTATTCAACAACTAAGATTTATTTTCTTCCATAAAAACTCAGCAAACATCATAAATTCTTTCATGGCAAATCCCTAGACTATCAATCATTTTGCAAAATAATCCCCTCAATGGAAAGCTCATGCTACAAGGGTCCTAAAAAATACAAAAATCATCAACAATGAATATGAAAATCACTTACTTTCAAAGGTGACAAGTTGCTGAAATTTCAAGTTTCCAAAAACCCCATTTTTGTTGAAAATTTTGGTGAAAGAGAAAGGAAAAATGAAAAAGATGATGGCTAGTCACTAGGGTAATATTTTATTATACATTAAGTCACCTAACCATTTGACCATTTTATTTTCTTGTCCCCTATGGCCGACCATCAGCTTCTAAAGGGTCTATTTACTCTTTAAACCCCTCCAATCATGGTTCTCCAGTAATTTTACATCTTGAAGTAATAAAACAAAACTTTTACCCTTTATGTGATTTAGTTCTGTTTCGAAATTAAGCTCACAAACGCTAAAATTAACTCACCAAATTTTTCATGCACTCATAAAATCATACTATGACACCCAAAATAATAATAATAATGATTTCTCAGCCTCGGATTTGTGGTCCTGAAACTACTGTTCTGACTAAGCCCAAAATCGGGCTGTTACAATCATAACTTACAATAAGTGAGACTTTGACAGTATAAATAACTATAGTAGGACGTATTCTTTTCTCACATTTCACTATCTTACATAGAACACAAACATAGTCAAAGGAACAATAAGAAAAGTAAAATTATGCCATTAGCCATCCAGCACACCGTAAACTCATATGAGCCAATCCATCCAGCACACAGTAAGCTCGTATGAGCCAATCCATCCAGCACACCGTAAGCTCGTATGAGCCAATCCATCCAGCACCTCGTATGCTCGTATGAGCCAGTCCATCCAGCACACCAAGTATAATATCGAAATAGTCCGTAACAAATAAAGGACCTCGATATATACGGTAAACAACAAAATATTCCATAGTTCATCTTCTCTACTTCCACCATTTCATAATATCCCATAACACAGTATTCATACAACTTACAAATTCATTTAGGTAGTCAAGGTAATATAAAATCAATTAATATGCATCAATTAAACCAAGTGAACTTACCGGACTAGTTTGCAATAACAACAAAAGTACAGGGACTATTCAGCTACTTTCTGCTTTCCCCGATTTCCAACATGTTCTTGATCTAAAATAATAATTTCATTCAATTAACTAAATCAACAGAAAATTCAAGTCATTTTTGCAATTAAGTTCCTTTTTGACATTTTACAAAATTACCCTCAACTTTTTTTATCTTTATTCAATTTAGTCCTTAGGCCCTAATCATGCAAATAAACCAATTTTATTGAAAACCCATATCCCTGAATGTTAATAGCTTCCATTACAGCACACATTTGTAACAATTTCACTTCAAGTCCTTGAATTTTATTACTTTAGCAATTTAATCCATAAACATTTAAATCATAAAAAATTACTTTACAAAACAATCAAATTTAACAACAAAGCTTCATAATCCTCCATAAACAATAAAAAAAAACAACTCAAATCTTCAATGGTAAAAATTTTAAAATTTAACAATTTTACAAATTAATCCTCGGGTTGGCTAGATTAAACTAATACGAATCCAAAAACATAAAAACTACTAAAAATGGGCAAAGTTTACTTACCTAATCACCAAGCCAAAGTTTAGCCGAATATATTTCTTCTCTTTTAGGGTTTCGGTGGTGAATTGCTAATGAAGAAGATATAATTGATTTTATCATGTTTTGATTATAATATACCTATTTAATAATTTACTCTTTTACCCTGTTAATAGTAATCAATCTTTAACAATTTTTTTAAACCCACTAATGTCCACTAATTATCATAATGGTTTAGTTACCAAAGTGGTACACTATTTTCTTATACTATAATTTATTTAACTCTTCAATTAATAGAAACTAACATTTATAACGTCAAAGTTGTGGTTCCGAAATCACTATTTTTGACACCACTGAAAAACAGGCTGGTACATTTCTAAATTAAAATCCAATAGCAATTAGACTTTTATAATGTAGTCTCTGAGCTTTAATTAACAATTTTTTTCAGTTAAATTACTTGAACGATTTTCAATATATTTTCATAGTAACTCCGAACATCTTCCTACTTTATCTTTATGGACTCGATTTACATAAATGAGGTTCTGAAATCGTATTTTTCGATACCGCCATTGGGTTGTTACACTTAATTGATGGTGACATAACTCAATTAGATTCTTAAATAATAAATAGATTATGACATACCTATGGTGTGAGTGAAAATAGTTATATAATAAATTTAAAAAATGATATGAAAATTAAATATATTTTGGTGAAAATGATGAAATTAAGATCGTAAAAATTATGATGTTTTAGTCTCAATCCCAATATATGTATATATTTTCTAAATGTTATATAAAACATAAAAACAAAAATAAGTACAAATTTCAAGTTTTTAATATATTTACAACTAGCCTATTATTTCACTTAAAATTTAAATAACAATATTGATTATATTTATTGCGTCTTAAAATTAAGAATGAGTTTAATGGGTGAATTAAAATTTTAAAAATCTTTTTTGAAATATTTTTCTAAATATTAGTATGGGTTGACAACATATGTATCGTGTGCATAAGTAAAACTAGTTATAATTTATTGGTTGTGAATCGGGTTACAGGATCCAGGTAATTACAGATTCGCCAGACCAAATCTCCGCTATATCGAAAAACAAAGATATGCAGAAGAGAGAGCAGGGTAAATCAGGTGGCGCGGCGGGTGGCAACGCCGCACCTCCGCCGAAGAGAGGCCGACCATTTGGAAGCACAGCTGCTAGCGTAGCCTCCGCCTCCGCTGCTGATTCAGTGGCTCCGTCCACTCTCCTCGGCCCTTCTCTTCAAATCCACAACTCCTTCTCTGGTAATAAACCCTAAACACAGAACTAAAAAAAAAAAAAAAGCAGTCCATTAACTTATTTATTTAGCAGTTTTGCTTATTTACTATTACTTTTTTAGTAATTTTATCCGAAATTTGTGTTTTAAATTTGTTATTGCTGTTTTAAGTAGAGCAGAACAATAAAAGGATAGTTCTAGCACTTCAAAGTGGGTTGAAGAGTGAGTTAACTTGGGCTCTGAATACTCTCACATTGCTCTCTTTTAAAGAGAAAGATGATATGCGTAAAGATGCCTGCTTGGCCAAAATACCCGGCTTGCTCGATGCTCTTCTCCAAATTGTATGTTTTCTCTGTCTTTATGAACTTTAATTTTATGTTGTGATGTAAATTGTTGTCACTTTGATTTATTGGTTTATATTTCTCGTCTGAGTTGGGATTTATTAGACTGTCTTTGATATGGAGCAGATAGATGATTGGCGTGATATAGCCCTGCCTAAGGAACTTAGAAAGGGACAAAGGACTAGAACATTGGGTGCAAATTCTGTCGTAACAGGATTTGGCAACGAGTATGAGGCATTGGGATCGATTGCCTTGCTACCACAGTCGGGGTAGGCTTGAAAATTATTTTTGTTGCCTTGTTGGGTTTTAAGAATTGGGAAATAAATTTGGACTTTTGTCATGGAATGACAGATTGGGGTCAGGTTCTGCTGCTGAAATATCAGGACAAAAGAATACCAGTAAACGACGCCGTTCTGAGTGGTGGCTTGACGAAGATGGTCTATTTAATCTAGATGATGAGGGTCGAGCTGAAAAACAGCAGTGTGCCGTTGCTGCTTCTAATATTATACGCAACTTTTCTTTCATGCCAGAGAATGAAATTGCTATGGCTCAACATAGGCATTGCTTGGAAACTGTTTTTCAATGTATAGAAGATCACATTGTAGGTGAGACAACCCCTTCTTTTTCCCTTCTTTGTATATTTTAGTTTTTTTTTTTTATGCCTGCATCCTTCAAAATATATACTTTTTTAGATTCTATGGTAGGATATAAGAATTTTAGATCTAGATCTTGGTTAGCTCATTGCACTGACAAGGATGATCAGGAACTGGAATCATGTCTTCAGATGCCACAATCTTAAACTTGTTGGGTTGTGATAGACTGATAGTTTAGCAAAGGGAAATTCTTGTATTTCTTGAGTGGTCTTGAAATTTGTGCTGTTGAATTTACTATGTGTAGACCAAAGGTGAATCATCAGGAGCAGTGGATTGGGAACTTTGTGGGCTAAAATTGCTGCTATCAAAAATATTTTCATTTTTCTTCTTATTTCCCTTTTCTGCTTCTACAAAATATTATTTGTCTTTCTTGTGTGTGTAATGGTAATTTTCTTCTAGTACTTAGTTGCAAAAATTCCCTTAACCTTTTCAATCTGTTATTGTGTGCTCTTAAAAGTTCTTTTTTCTTGACAGAGGATGAGGAACTTGTCACAAATGCCATTGAGACAATTGTTAATTTGGCTCCCTTGCTTGACCTTCGGATTTTCAGTTCACCAAAGCCATCTTACATTAAAATAACGTAATCCTGATATCCTTTCTTGCTTGAGTGCATGTTTTCTAATTTATAACTTTTGGTTGATGATTATATATACTGTTTTACCAAACAGCGAAAAACGTGCAGTTCAAGCTATAATGGGGATGCTAGGATCTCAAGTCAAAGCCTGGCACTGTGCAGCTGCAGAATTTCTTGGGCGCATGATTATAAACCCTGATAATGAACCCCTCCTCCTTCCTTTTGTTCCTCAGGTAAAGCATTCTGCTGCAACATTTTCTTAAGTAAAGGTGTAATCATGTTATAAATATTAATGCAAACTTGGTGATGAACTGCAGATTTACAAGCGTTTAGTAGATATTTTGAGCTTGCAGGCATTTGATGCCCAAGCTGCTGCCATTGGTGCACTCTATAACCTTGTCGATGTCAATATGGACTGCAGGTTGAAGCTTGCTAGTGAGAGATGGTAAGTTATTATTATTGTTATTATTTCTTTTTGGAAGTATGGATGATAGCATGGTGATGATAATGCATAGTCCTGTTATTTATTAAAGTTTACAGCTGAAAGGGCTATCTTATTTGTGTACATATGTTCTCCCAATTTAGGGCTGTTGATCGTATACTGAAAGTGATAAAGACTCCGCATCCAGTTCCAGAAGTTTGCCGAAAAGCTGCAATGATAATAGAGCACCTTGCATCTGATCCTCAGAACCGGACATCACTGCTAGCTTATGAAAATACTTTTGCAGAGATACTTTTTTCAGATGGTAGACATTCTGATACGTTTGCAAGGATTTTGTTTGAACTGACTTCAAAACCGAACAACAAGATTGCAGCAGCTCGTGGAATTTGGGGCATGTAATCAAGACACTACACTTTCAGTGGTTCAACTCTAATTAAGTGGACTGTTATTTCAGGACATAGACCCTAAACTGACGGGTACGTACTGGCTGTATTTAGATTTAGACTAATCATTATTTATGTTGTGCTTGTGATTCTGTGATGTACTAAAAGTTTTAAACCTCATGAAGCTACCTTTGAAGCTTCCGCTTGGTGTACTGATTGTAGCATTGCCATGTCCTGATTGTATTATGTTCTTGATAATAACTGCAATTTATATAAAACCAATGTTGTGCAACTACTTCTGCTAACAATCTCGCCCTCATCGGGATTGGATAATATCCCATTGACTGAGTATGTGTATATAACTTAGTAAGGATTCACGCATAAGTTCCTGCACTTCATTGAGCATATGCTTTGTAGTCGATGGTTATTTCCATGAAAGCCTAACCTTCATTGTCAGGTTAGGAACCCTATTTGGAACCCTATTTGCCCTTTGAGCTGACTTTTATCTAGGATCTAGACAGTGGTTGCGAAGGGTGTAATCGAAGTGCGGTAAAAGGTTCATCCTTGACTCGAAACTTAAAATTCAAAACTCAGCTTGAGCCAGATTTATTTTCAAGATTTTAGCTCGATTCGAGCATGCTATCTCGAATGTTATTGTTTTAGCAATTTGGATTTCAATATTTCATTTTGAGTTAAAATATTGTGATTTCAACGAAAATCTTGATTAAGGCTTTTAAAAGTTTGACGGTGTGAGATGTGGCAACTTGTAATTTATTATTAACTCCTTGTTGATTTGATACCTTTTTATCTTTATAACTACATTAACAAATAATTTATAAGTTTAAAGAATTGTAATAAAAATTATAAACATTTAAAAAGTATAGTAAGTTATAAATTTTAGAAAATTACAAAAAAAATCAAGTTTTGATAAAAATCAAAATTTTTTATTGTATTTTAATTCAATTAAAAATTATTGTAAGACTTCCATTTTGTTATTTTGGGAAAAAAAGGGAAATTTAACCAATGAACTTTACCACTTCCGTTAGCAAAGATTTCTTGAAATATTGTAATTTATTATTTTATCTAATATCAATAAAATGAACTCTATGGAGGGTGGGGAATGGTGCCTCAGTCAGGAATTGGGAGGATGCCTAGCTTCTTGGATCACAGGGCTTGTAACCTTTTCAATCGGTTTGAATGTTAGACTCGAATTCTGGAGATTACATTGGGCACCAAAGTGGTCTGGTAGAATTATCGAAGTTTTAAAATAGTTAACTAAAACATTGGTTATTCTTTGAAGAAAACTTAGTCAATTTATGGAAAAACTCATGAGTTGTAAAAACTAATTCAGTTTAATATCTTCATCATAATGATGTCTACTATTAAAAATATAGTTTAAAAATCCAAATTACTTTCTTAACAGAATACATTTACAATTTAGCAGCGGAACGTAATTTTAATAAAGATCATGTTTCATGCATAATTAAATAAAAATTTCATATTCTAATAGCCTAAATGATTGTCATGCATGCCTAAGTAAAAATCGTAAACTATATCTCATACCACAATAATAATAATATAGTTTCAAATAACTAGAATTATAAAATAATCAGTCTAAAATACTTTTATATAGAAATCAATATTTCGAGCCGAGCCCTCCGAATGTCGAGTTCGTGTCCTAACCTTGTGGGTTATCTGAAAAGAAGGAAAATAAATAGGGGTGAGCAATGAAAGTTCAACATGAGTTCCGTCACCAAAAAATCGAAACAAAACAGTAGACAAAGCACTTCAACAATTTCGAGAATAAACACGATCACAAAAGCACTTTAGACTAACAATTTTTCACATAAAACACTTCACTATAAATTTATCAGAATTCAGAATAATCATAATCGAATAACAATTCAGAATATCATTTTTTTTCTAGATTAACTCAATACAAGAATAATTGGTGTAACGATTAATTATACAAAAACATTGTTCATCAATAATTCTCTATAGTAATTTCACACATATCAATATTTCAGATTACATGTCTTAAATCACATTTAGCAAATTCAGTATATCATATTAACATAATAGTTTTCACCATGTATAAGCAAAAACACATACCATATCATATCAGAAATTTCATAATTTCAAGCACATGCTTTATGAATGCAAACGAATTTAGTTTAACAGATAAGTTACAACCCCACCGCTACACACCATAGGAGTTCCCCAGAACTCATTCATCCCTACACGTCGGTTTGTGGATAAACCACCAAAAGATGCAGGTTAATACACTGCTAGACAGTTGTGAATACACAACATAATTGCATATCAAAGTTGCCAAATAATGGGTGGGCAAACCACCAAAGGTTGCAAGTTAATACGCTGCCAGATGATTGTGAATACACAACATTTTTGCAAATAAAAGTTGCCAAATAATATATGAATGTACCACAAGATTTGTAGATTTATAGTCTGCCAGAACTTCCTCCTTACAAAGTGTTTCAACCATGCAACAAAATAAGGCATGCTTAAACAGAACAATTATAAGCAATAATTATGCTTTTAAATAATTAATTCAATAGCAAAATCATATATTTTTCAAAGATTCAATTTGGCGGTGTCATAAGGCATGTTATACAAAAATCACAAGTATGGAAACAATTAACATGATTCCCCACAATTTATGCCATTGGGTATATATTTAACAATAATTCAATTAATTAAATCATGGATTCAAACATTATTCAAACTAACAGGGACTTAATTGCATAAATTGAGCACTAAAATTAGTTCGGGAACCATTCAAGGACTAATTTGTAACAAATATAAAATTTTGGGTAAAACTGTAAAATTTAAGAAACAGAGGCACATGGTCTTGTGGCCAAGCCGTGTGGGTCACATAGTTTGTGTGAACAAGCTACATGGGAGGGTCTAGGCCGTGTGGTCTGGATTGGGGTTGATTTTACCTCGATTTTCTCATAAGGGAACACACACTTGACTTCCGGAGTCTCGTACGATGATCCTTGTGTCCAAATTTGATCTGAGCCACCTAAAATGGGTTGATATTGGCTCGTTTAGACACAAATTTGATGGTGTTTTGCTAAATCAAAACGAAAAACTGATTGAACATGGTTGATTTTAGGTTTGAGATTTAAATATAAAATTTCTAGCAAAAAAAAAAAAAGAGAGAAAAATTTATGAAAAGGAAAAGTGGGAAAAATAAGAGAAAAAGATGTATTTAAAGAATAGAGAAAAGAAATTCTAAATAGGGTTGAAAGAGATAATCAAAATCCTATTATGATTAGGATAGAGACCAAATGGCAAGGTTAAACAATTTTTAGAGGGCTGATGTGGTAAATTTCTCAATCTGCCAAAATTTAATAAAAAGAGAAAAGGAACTGGCATGGGTATAACATGGGAATTTAGAGAGAATGGAGTGATGCTTAGCTACTGGGCTATTTCCCATTTCATGGTTACTTTCTACCATATTTATTTCTTATACTAACTTAGTTTTCATCCTTAATTGCTGAAAAATAAAGAGGAAAAATGCAAAAAATAGAGCTTAAACCCTTGTCCTTTAAAGGTTTTATTAAGGCCTTAACCACTAATACCAGGGCTCAATTATTAATGATTTTATAAATTCTAATCACCTAATTTTTGAGGTGTTACAGGGTTGTTACATACATAGCCCTAAGCCTACAGGGTCTTCTATTTTGATAGAGTCTACTGTAAGGAAATCTAATGCAGAGGGTTATTTCTGTGGGAATGTTAGGGAATCTAAGGAATGAGACTGATCTAGTTGTGGGGTCTTGGTGTGGTTACTGATTTGGATGATAGATTAAGGCAAGCTTTTTCCTTACAACCTCTCACTTCGTCATTATTTTATTAAGTTAGAAGCCCCTAACACCCTTTTATTGTAGGTATTGACTTGAAAATTTTGGGTTTTTTTTTTATGGAAACAAGAATGTTTGTTAGCAAATGAGAGAAGCTGGCAGCAAAGGGGGACTTTTCCTCGATCGTAGGTACAAATTGTTGTGGATAAAGTAAATGAGGGCAATCCTAATGTGGAAAGATTCGGTCTCTTGAATTGTTGTTTACATGAATAATAATATTTTGTTTGCATATGTTAAGCTGTGCCAATATATATGGTTTGGTTAAAATACTAGAAAAAAGGATCCTATTACTTGTGGACAAACAACAGACATGGGGAGGATTTGGTATAGGACAAATTGACTAAAGGTTTCGCTAACTATAAATGTTTTCAAAATCATGAGCTCTTAGAACTTCATAATATGCCTTTGTATTGTTCGTGTTAGAAAATAATTTCAAAAATATATTAGAGTTAGCGCGATGGAAGTTTAATTTTTTTTCAAAAATGGACATCTATTGTGATATTTAAAAGTACTAAATCTGATCAAATAAGTACATGTGTATTGAGGCCTCTAAGGGAAGTCATTGTCGCAATATCCCTCTAAGAAGGTTCTTAGACTTTTGATCAACTTAATTTGAAGTTTGAATGCTTCAAACTTTGAATCAATTGATCTTCTCTTCTATTTTCAAGTTGACGGTTGCTTAAAGAATGGGTCCTAACTCAAATAATCTAAAATGAGACAAAATTAAAAATCTCCTTGAGAAGAGCCCTTTGCGCAAACTTTTATAACCAAAATTGAAATTTTAAGCTCTATAGATTCGAATTATAATTGTTAGATGATTGCAATCATAATTGCTCATAATCTAGAATCCAAACTTAAGAAAATAAAATTTATTTTAGTACATGAAAAATTTCTCATTTATTATTTTGTCCATTCGTTCAAAATTTTTTTCATGCTATTCGGTTAGAGTTATAATGATCTAGTAGAGAAACCGATTGAACATATATAAATAGGGTTTAAATAATTTGTAATTAAGTTTTTATTTTTGTCTAATAATTACAAAGTTATTTATTCATGGATTCAATACAAAAAAATATCATAATTAGCTCTTCATTATATAACATTATGAAAACCACTTATTTCAAGCTCTAGTCCAATGATCTTGTCATATATGTGCTACACTCATAGGATATTTGTGATCCCTTTAGGTTAAATTCGTTCATATAATTCAATCTCTTTTTATTTCATGATCACCACCGCATCTTTATTAATGAAAATGATCATTATTTATACTAATAATGATAAAATCATTTGTCCTAGACAAAATCCATGACCATATTCCATGTAACACCCTTACCCGGCTTGGTGACTGACATGGATAAGTGATTCCATATTGGAACTTTTTTTGCATTTACAAATTTTTTTTAATAAAAATATCAATTGCACAACTTAACAAAATCCTTTAAAACGATTCCTAATGTCTACAAAGCTTTAAACACATTTTTAATAGTTTCCAAGTGTTTGGACATGTCCAATACATATTCCGAGGTTTTGGTAATTCAAGCGGCTTAAAAATACAGTTTCAGAGGGGCAATAGAGTAAGTCTTGAGACTTGAGTGACAAGTCTTGATACTTGACATGTAAGTCTTAATACTCTCAAGTATCAAGACTTAAGCTGCAAGTCTTGAGCCTTAAGCTATTTATTGTTGCTTTTTTGCTACTAACTTGCAAGTCTCGATACTTAATCAGAAGGTATCGGGACTTTAAACCTCTAAAGCTAAAATTAAGCATACTGACTTATTAGTCTTGAGATTTAAGTGTTACATTCTAGGACTAGAAGCAGGGGACCAAGATTTTGACTATAAAACACCTCAAAATCATGTCAAGGCTCAACCAACACATCCTAACACTTAAATAGCATTAAATACACTTCAAAAGCCACTAGAAATAGTTCAATTGGCATAGAATAACCTTGAAATCATTTTTCATACTCCATATTGATTCAAATACCAAAAATAAGTTTATAAACCATGCTTCGTGCAAATGTTCCAATAACAAACTATACACCAAAGCCCATACAAATAAAAATAACAAGCATCTATGCCCTTAAGGCTATAAAAGTAGTATGAAACTAAAGTATATCTATAACCATTTACTCCTAAGTACATGCCACCAAGAACCAATATAACACATATATTGAGATTTCATACTTTTTGAGTCTTGCAATAGTGATACAATCTAGAACAGCTCGTTTTACAGTGGTGTTGAAAATAGTGGTATCGAGACCACAAATTCGACGAGTAAAGTTTGTATAATTAGTATTTAAATTATATGAATCACTAATAATTTTTATATTGAATTTTGATATGATGAATTTAATTAATTGAATTAAAAGTTAGTATAAATGATTTGGTTCAAAAGTTAAGTGGTTATTGAAAACGAGGTATTAAGACCTCGTTTCCATACTTTAAAGCCATAAATATTTTTATTAAATATTTACAAAGTCGTATTAGATGTGAATTGAAGTTTGGTTCGGTAATTTTGATGATTTACTACTAAATTAAGGTCAAATGATTAAATTGTAAAAGAGATAAAAGTTAATTGCTATAGATTTAAAATAGCAAAGGGACCAAAATGGTAATTAAAATATGGTCAAAAAGTCTAAGAGGATTAAATCCACTATCTTTTGGGCTATTTTCTCATTTAGTCCTAATTAATTTAGGATTAAATTGAAATTAAGCTTATTTAGTTAGAATTTAATATAATTGAAGGACTAATTGTGCAATTGGACCCTCCTTAAATGATCTAAAAATAGAAATTATATGAATTCTCTAGATTGTGGTAAATTGCAATTAGTTCCTAATTAATTGAGGATTTACTAATTAATCTATTTTTTGTATGATAGGAAATGGTGGTTTTAGGGCCATAATTTTGATGTGTTAGACAAAAAATTAATTATTTAATATTTACAGGGTTATTAATGTTATTTTAAAAATTAGTTATGAAATTTTATCGTTTAGATAGTTAATTAAGTAAAATGACTAAATCATAAAAGTTACAAAAGTTGAGTTCTATAGATTAAAAGCACCAGATGATAATGAAAAGGTAAGCCAAGACACTTAGATGGTAAATATACCATTAGGGAAAGAAAAGGACGGTTAAGTGAATATTTACATGAATTTTAATTAAAATTAAAATGACTCAAATGACAATTTTGTAAATATGATGAAAAGTATCAAATTAAAAGATAAAAATGAAATAATTTCTCTTGTTTCTTCTTCAACCAACCAATTTTCCATTGTTGAAAGGGTGAGCTTCGATTGGCTAGGGTTTGTCAATTAAGTAAGTAAATATTGCATGTTTTTAGTAATTTTTATGTTTTCGAGTTTGTATTAGCTTAATCTAGCTAATTCGAAGACCAATTTGTGAAACTGTTAAATGTTTTGGATTGTTCCATTGATGAGTTTGAGTTATTCTTGAAACTTTTCGAAAGAATATTGATTTTGGTTGCTAGATAGGACTATTTTGTAAAGTAGTTTTTGATTATTTTAAGGTTTAAGGACTAAATTATTAAAGTGATCAAATTACTAGGACTTGATGAGAAATAATTTGCAAATATGGGCTGTATTGAAGTCATTTAATATTCACCCATGGATTTTTTTAAATAAAAATGGTTAATTTGCATGATTAGGGCTTAGGGACTAAATTGAATAAAAGTAAAATATTGGGGGCAAATTTTTAAAATGATAAAAAGGACTTAATTGCATAAAATTAGTTAATTTTACTATTGGAATTAGTTAATTGAGTGGAAATATTGTTTTAGATCTTGAACGAGTGGAAAACTGAGGGAAAGAGAAATTACTAAATAGTCCTCATCTCGTACCTTTATCATTACTATAATTTAGTCAGGTAAGTCCGTACGATTTAATTTTAGTACATTTTTAAATGTATTATAGGAACTTAATTGCATAATATTTAATTATAATGATGTGTGTAATTGGAAATGGAAGTAATGAATTGAAATGACATCGATCACTGATTGAGATATTGTTTGTCGTTACTGCAAATCAATCTTGTAAATTCGTGCATTTATTTATGCTTCTAATAATCCTTATATTCTTTCTTAATAAAATGTTATTGAATGTTATATTATATACCCAATGAAGTTCAGCGAGCGATATCCATTGATATATAGAATGAAGCTTAAATGAGCATTACCCACTGATATACTGATTGGTGCTCAAACGAACGATACCTACTATCGAGCCATACCTACTGATTCTACTAAAAGTATGCTCTATCGAGCCATACCTATTGATTCTACTGAAAATATGCTCTATCGAGCCATATCTACTTGTTCTACTGAAAGTTTCTCAAATGAGCATTACTCACGAATATACTAAAATACTGTACAGATTGTTACTTCTCAGACAGAGTTGTGATTTACATGAATTTCATTATTTAATTTTAAATTACTATGTTTGGTTGGAAAAGCTTACCAATTTATTTAAACAAAATTACTAAGCTTTATTCAAGCTTACTTGTATTTGTTTCATTTTGTAGATAACGTTTTGAGGGCTCAAACGATCGAATCAACATAAGAAATCACACTATCTAGGAAATCTATGGTAGAATTTGATTTCAGTTGGTATATATGGCATGTATTAGGACCGTTTAGTATGTATGATATTGGTTCTTAGATTTTGGGAAAGTTTTACTTGAACTTGTGTTGTTGATTGAAGAACAAATGGAATTAGGCATGTTTTACTAAGATAAACTTGTGGATCAAGAATGAAAATATTGACATTATGATGAACTATGGTATGAAATGGAAATAGATGCTTGATGTGTAAACTATAACTTGTATATGCAACTTGAAGGTGTAATGTCATGAAATGCATTGTTGTGTCAATAATGGCACATTGGTTAGGTACGTAGGTTGATTTTTTTGACATATTTGAATGTTATTGAAGATGACTTTTGGCCTATAAAGTTGTCTATTTGAATGTGTTTAGGTACCTAGGTAAATAGGTGAAATTTGAGCTTGTAATTTGTTATTTTTGTGCTCATATGGCCTGGGACACGGGCTGTCACACGGTTGTGTGATGCACACTGGCAACACACATGGACGTGTGCACTGAGCGTGTTTCAAAACAGTATAGATACAATTTTCACATGGCCTAAGACATAGATTGTCACACGGCCATGTGATACGCACAGGCAACCCACACGGGCGTGTACCCTGAATGTGTTTCAAAATAGTATAGGTAAAGTTTTCACACGAGCTGACACGCAGCCTGCGACATGGCCATGTAACTCAATATTGAACCGAACACGGGCTAGCACACAGCCTGTGACATGGCCGTGTGGAATTCTTTCGAAAAGTACACGGTTGGCCACATGGCCGTGCCCCTACACCACACAGCCTGAGCTGTGTCACAAGGTCGTGTGACCCCTATTTTGAAAATTTATAAATTTTCCCTGAATATTTTGATTTGTTTCAAATTGGTTTCTAATTGTTCCCAACTAATTTTAAGGCCCCATGGGCCCGATTTAAGGTTCATAAGTGTATGTTTACTTCGATCTAAATTATTTTTAAAAAAATATATATTGTTAATTATTTAGTGAACTGGATGGTATTGTTACTAAATGTTCTAAAATGTACAGTGTTACTCTGTAACCCTATTCCAACGACGAAAGTCGTTATGGGTGTTACACAATCCAATTGATGAACTAGGCTTCACAAGCTCTACTTAAAATCTACGCTCATGAAAAATAGTGGCGCGCTAAGCATCAAGTAAGAACTCATGAAAATAAATTCACTTATGTTCCTTCCAAGTGTGAGACCTAAACAATTGAATTAGATTATGGATATAACATTAATAAGTGATACAATTTAGTTAAGCATACATATCCACATACACTCATGCACAAGCATTATACACATTTAAGGGATCTCATTTCTTACACTGAATCATCTTCCACATATAACATCACATACATCATAAATTTACAAATAAAAAATCATGAATCATCATATGTTCATTTATCTAGTAAGTTAAGTCCTCTTTTAACTCATTAGTCTACTTTCTCAAAATTAACTTAATAAGCCAATTTATTCATGCAAATTAATAACAAAGCCTATGATAACCTTTGTAAAATAAGACTCAGACACTTAGTATTTCCTATAGAACTCCTCACATACTGTGCTTAAAGTGCATCTATCCAACACACCAAAATATACACACAAAGGGCTCATAATGTACACAAGTGCTATGCCATAAGTTATTACATCATCATTCCATTAACGCATCATCGTCCCAAGGCACTGTAATGCTGGGGTTTGTGCAAGTATACATAGTCATTAGCAAGTAATAAGCAAGTAAAAGAGTTATCGTCTCAACAGAGATTGTATATGAAACACCCCTAACTCGTATCCGTCACCATATTAAGGTTACGAAGTATTACCGATCAACCGAAAACCTTTAAACATCATAACATTCAATAAATTTAAATATATCATAAATAATTTAGTCACATACATTTCATCCCTAAATCAAGCCCTCAAAGCCCTAAAAATAGCTTGGGAGCAACTTAAAACTAATTTGAAACAAATCAGGAAGTTTAGAAAAAAGTAGCAAAATTTGAAAACAGAAGACACACAACCATGTGGAACCTCCCAAGCCGTGTATCTTTTGAACAGGGGACACATTATTGTGTCCCAGCCGTATTCTCACCCGTGTAACTTTTCGTGTAGGGTCACATGGTAGTGTCAAATGCCTGTGTGCCAGGCCATGTAACTCTCTGAGTTGCCCACACGTTTGTGTGCCATACCATGTGTTAGGTTGTGTAACTCATTGACTTGTACCCTTTGAAAACCTCAAATGACACATAGCTGTGTTGCTAGGTCATGTGGCTCATACAGCTGTGTCGCTAGGCCATATGGCTCACACGACTGAGTCACTACCCGTGTCTCCAGTCGTGTAAACCCGAAATTACCTAAAATCAAGTCATTCAATGCATAATTTCTCAACCTATTCAAGCATACTTAAAAGGGGACCTAAACATCACTTAAACACACATCAAAATGTCATTTCAATAACCTATTTCAACTAATCAATATGCCATTCAAAGACACCACATTATATCAAGACAACAATTATCAAAACATGTCAATATTGTATCCTTTCACATATGATAATTTATTCCAATTAGTTAAAAAAACATAACACTTATAAATCATTCTCAAACGATGCCAAAACATAGCATAAAGGAACCTTATATACAAACACATGAAAGTGACCAAAATAACATATCTTGGTAAGCATTGAAATGCACCAAATCATCATAATCTCAAACATATACAGACCAAAACTTACATTAACACATCCACTAAGTACCATTTCAAAATGACCTATACATGCCATTAATAACCTTGATCAACATGTTCAAAAACTACCAAACTGATTCTTGGATAGTGTGATAGGCCTCCGACGAGCTTCTAACCAAATCGAGCTTCCGATGATCCATAAAACAATAGGAAACAACTACGTAAGCAATGAATGCTTAGTAAGCTCGTATAAACCAAAACATAACTTACCATTTCATTTGCATAATATAAAGCATAAATATAAAACCAATCAAACCATAACTTGGCATAAGCCTATACAACATCATCAAAATCATAAGTTAGTACTCTTGTACATGGTTCAAATGAATTCATCCATAAATAAATAGATTTGCACATATAAACTCATCATTTAGTTCATAATTCCTTCTCATAAATTCATGATACATTTCATTTGAACATTTACCATTTTGTTCCTTTTCATACTCGTTGAACCGTCTAGAATTATATCGAATACATGGGAAAGCTCACACAAAGTGTGCCTTTACATATAACTGTAACCTTTCATTTACATCATTGCTCACGAGTTGTGAAATGGGCCTGCTCACACAAGCTATGGGTCAGAATGTAAGCTACATAATGCTGCTTACACAAGCTAGGGAGTATCCACAAAAAATGCAGGACCTTAGCCATCGGTAGGGCATTCAAAACCAACACCCGAAACATGAAATGCCTAATGACATGTCATTCGTATCCTAAGAATACCTAAGGTTCAACCAGGACTCGATATTCATCAATTCATCATAGCATTGATACGTTTATAATTCAATTCATTAAATCTCAACAACATAACAAAAATTCAAATTTAACCAACATTAAAAATGGTTACAGTTTACATGAACTTACCTCGACAGTTAGGGGAGTAGGAACAAAGTCGAACTATTCCAAAGCTTTAGCTTTTCCTCGATTTAAGTTTGAACATGGTTTATCTTCACCTAAATAGATAATTTCAATCAATTAACTACTTCTAGAATTCAATTTAATCCATATTTCATATTTATGTAAAATTACCAATTTTCCCATATCATTTTAACTTTTCACAATTTAGTCCTTAAGCTTATAACTTAAAATCTAACCATTTCAATCAAATCCATATTAACCATAGATGCAAGGGACTTTGAAACAACCCATATCATCCATCATTTCACAATAAAACCCTAGAATTTACACCTTTAATAATTTAATCCCTAACTCCAAAATTCATCAAAAATCACTTAACAAAACTTGTTTATTTTTCAAAAAAGATTCATAATTCATCAACTAACACCGAAACCTAACCAAAAACATTCATGGAAAGTCCCTCAACCTTCAAAAATTTTGCAAATTAACTTCCACTCTAGCTAGATTAAGCTAAAACAGACTAAAAAACATAAAAAAATCATTAATAAAGGGGATGAAAAACACAAACCATGAACTATAATGACCCTAATCGAACCAAGCACTCATCCATGGAGTTTCTTTCTCTACAAAATCGGTTAAGGTGAAAAATAAAAGATACACATTTTTCTTTTATTTTGTTCTAAGCTTAATTACCAAATTACCATTTTAACTTTAAAAATTTATCATAATTTCGTCAAAACCATATTCATAACTATCCACTAATTCATCAAATGGTCTAATTACCATTTAAGTCCTTTAATTTAAGATTTTAAAGCTATTGGACCCCTTTAACTAATAGAACTCAACTTCTACCCCCTTTTATGATTTAGTCCTTTTTACCTAATTAACCATTTAAACATCAAAATTTCTTAACCAAAATTTTAATTAGGCCTTAATGTAATCCCTAGACCTATAATAAATAATAAAATAATAATTTACTAGCTAAAATTGTGGTCTCGAAACCACTATTTCTAACATCACTAAAAATGGGATGTTATAGTATATGTTAATCAATAATTTGCAAAATTAAAGATTATAAGTTCGTAAGAAAACACAATAATTTTGAGTGATAGGTGTTAAATTAAATTAATTATCTAGATGCAAATTTACTTAAATGCAAATGAGATGAATAATGCGATGAGATGGCTTAGTATAAAATTCACAAGCTTTAATTATAATAACATGAATGAGACAGAAAAATTACAATATTTGACTCAATTCATCTTTCATCATGTTCAACAATGTTCCGAAAAATATTCCATGGAAACTCGATCTTTCCTTAACTTTGAAACCAGTATTAAGTCCTTTTAGAATCTTTTACTTAGAAAAACAAGCATACTACCATGATCATATTTAACTAAGGGTTTCTTAAAGTTTATGTGAAGTAACAGGGATGAATCAGGTTTGAAATAATTTAATCACACAACCTTAAAGTTATGCAAGGTAATAGAGCTCTCTCGAGTTATTACGAACATTTAATTTAATTGAATTAAAATCTAAATTAAGCATGCACCTTTAAATTATTCGTCCATTAATTGCCATTTGGTCAGGATCAATCAACTAATTCTAAAGCATTCAATCACATTTTAATGAATGAATTACATGCATGATTTTAATTGGAAATATGAACTATTGATGTAACAACCTATTTTTCAGTGTTGTTGGAAACAGTGGTTTCAGGACCACAAATCCGACGAATAAGTTCGTAGTATTATTTAATATTTCGAGTCAATTATGATATTATACTAAATTTGGGCTTAAAATTTTATTTTTATAAATTGAAGGAATAAATAAATATAAGTGGCCCAGTTCAAAAGTCAATTGGTTTTTCAAAAAGAGGTATTAGGATCCCGTTTCTGTAATTTAAGGCCATAAAATATTTACAAATCGTATTATAGGTGAATTGAAGTTTGGTCCGATAATTTTGATGATTGGTTGCTTAATTAAGGTAAAAAGATTAAATTGTAAAAGAGGTAAAAGTTAATTATTATAGATTTAAAATAGTAAAGGGACAAAAATGGTAATTAAACCATGGTCAAAAAGTCCAAGCGGTGGTGGATATGATTAATCCACTAACTTTTGGGCTATTTGTTCATTTAGTCCTAAGTTGTGACACCCCTAAAGTGACCCTAGTCGGAAAGCGGTTTCGGGACCGCTAAACCGAGTCATCAAATTATTTGAATATGATAATTATTGTCTAAAATATGTGAATATGAATGTGTGACAGTTTTAAGCTTTGATTTAGTTAATTGCATGTGAATTTAGTTAATAGGACTTATGTGTGACACTTTTGAAATGTGATAGGTTAATCTATAAGGATCTATTAGTGCATGTAATCAAAGGGGTGGACTTGCATGTCAATTTCCCCCATTTAATTACTAGTGGCCGGCCATGACAAAGGGTGATGGGTAAAACATGTCATAAACATGTTGTGTTAATGGTTTATGTTAGAAATAATAAAATAAAGGGTTAGTAATAAAATAAGGAGATGGAGGGTGATGAAAATAAAGAAAAAAAAAAGTGTCCATCCTTTAACATTTCTTTTGGCCGAAAATTCTAAGGAGGAAGGAAGAAGAAGAGGATTTTCTTGCTTCATGTTCGGTTGGTTGGTGTTTAGGAGGAGGAAATGTTGAAGAGATTCGGCCATGCTTGTAGCTAGGTTAAGGTAAGTTTGATGTTGTTCCATGAGATTCATGCATATTTTTTATGTGATGAAGATGATACTCGGCCATGCGTGTTGTTTTCTTGGTTGGTGTTTGTTTCATGCTAAATCTAGATGAACAATGGGGGTTGTCATTTAGGTTAAGATCAAAGAAATTAATCTTGTTAAAACTTTGAACTAATAATGTCCATATGTGTGATAGCCGAACATAGACTTTGTTTAAAGTCTTGGTCAAAGGCCGATTAAGTGTTTTGGAAATGATTAAGCTAGGTGTTTGATCTTTTTGGTTCGGCATAGTACATAAAATGTTACTAGATGGAGAAAAAATTTGGCCAGCAAGAGGTGTGCTAAGGCCGAATATAATTTTGTATATTAATGAGTAATGCATGTGTTGAATTGATGGAATGGAGAGGATGTTTTAATAGTGCATATATGTGTATTATCCAAGTTTTGAACTTGAAACAAAATGGTATTTGGTCAATACAAGTGACCATACTTGTAGAATGTATTAAGTATGCAATCGGCCTCAACATAGACATGCATGTTCGGCCACACGAATGAATGCATAGATTGATGTTGTACATTCGGCTATAGGTAAGCATAATGATGATCCTATCTTGACTTAGACAATCGGCTCAAGGAGAATTTGTTAAGTGCTTAGTTAATTGATATTAGGTTAATGATGTGTGTATTTGGTCATAAAGGTGCACATGAGGAAATGTGTGATTAATTGTACTAAATTGCTTAATGTGATTAAAAATGCGTATGACCATTTTGTATTTGAGCTAAAGGTGGCCATATGACCTATCAAATTCATTGTCATATTCGGCCATAAGCTAGCATAATGAGACTTTAATAAGTTAAATTTGTTTGAATTAGCTCAAGAGCTTAGAGGACCAAAGTTGGATAAAGGAAAGGAAAAAGTGATCGAATAGCCGCCGAAATCGTTCGACAACATCCGAGGTAAGTTTTAAGTGATTAAACGTTGAGTAAATTCAATCATAATAGGACATAATGAGTTGATTTAATAAGATATGATGTGGCCATGATATGTCTTAAACTCAAATGGTAAGTTCATAAGTGTTTGGACTTGGAAATTTAAGAGCAAATTGTAATAATTTGCTTTGGACAGCAGCAGTAACGTGATTTTAGAAAATCACTATAAATTGTTGGTCTGGAATTATAGGCTGAATAAAATATTTAATCAAGGATTAATTAGTCTAGTTTCTTATAAAAGAGACCTTGTGAGCAAATAAATTTCCTATAAAGAGATATTTAAAGTTGTGTGAGACGGTGTCAGAATGATTCCGAAATCCCCTATTCTGTTTTTAGAAAATCATTATAAATTGTAAAAAAATGGTTATAAGATAAAATTTATATGCTTAGACTCCTTAATGAGTCTAGTTTCAAATGAAATCAAATAAAACACATTTTGAATTCTGTAAAATGAGAAATTTGATTCGTAGTGAAGAGTGGTCAGATTAGTCAAACAGTAAAACAGGGGAAACTTTAAGAAAAATCTGGTATTGATTGGCCAAACCTAAAATTCTGTAAATTTTATGGATGGAAGATATACGAGTCTATATTCAGGAAAAATTAACGGCAAGTGATTTGGAGTTTTTTAGCTCTAGTTATAAATAATTTAGTGACTATTGCTCAGGAAAAACAGCTTGTGCTGAATTTGAGATTATGTTGTAAACCTTGATAAACTTGTTTTAGTTGCTCATAAGCTATTGATTAAACCCATACGTGAATTCTAAATTGTGATATTGGAAAATGATAGATGTAGATTCAGCCAAGACAATGTGTATACGTGAAAGTATATGTGGTATGTGAAGTATATTTGGATAATTGTGATGTGAATACATGAAAATTTATATTTTGATTTAGGATTTTATGTGATGGATGTGAACATGCGTATGTGTGATAAGGCCGAATGGCCAATGTGATGAATGTGAACATGCGTATGTGTGATAAGGCCGAATGGCCAATGTGATGGATGTGAACATGCGTATGTGTGATAAGGCCGAATGGCCAATGTGATGAATGTGAACCCGTATATATATGTGTGATAAGGCCGAATGGCCAATGTGATGAATGTGAACCCGTATATATATGTGTGATAAGGCCGAATGGCCAATGTGATGAATGTGAACCTGTATATATATATGCGTGATAAGGCCGAATGACCAATGTGATGAATGTGAACATGCGTATGTGTGATAAGGCCGAATGGCCAACGTGATGAATGTGAACATGCGTATGTGTGATAAGGCCGAATGGCCAATGTGATGAATGTGAACATGCATATATGAGATAAGGCCGAATGACCAATGTGATGAATGTGAACATGAATATATGTGGTAAGGCCGAATGGCTAATGCGAAACGTGTATGAGATGGATATGTGGTAAAGCCAAACGGCTAATGTGAGATATGTATGAGATGTGTATATATATATATTGTGGCCAAATGACAAACGGTGAAAGTTGTGTATTATTAGATTTTTGATGAGGCAAATGAATTACAAATATGACAGTCGATGTGAATGTTGTAACATGTGATTAAATGTACATGGAACTTGGAAATATATTCCGGGTAAGACCCGATGACTACATGTGGAGATTATGTCCGGGTAAGACTCGATGACTCCGTGTGGAGATTTTGTCCGGGTAAGACCCGATGACTACGTGTGGAGATTATGTCCAGGTAAGACCCGATGACTACGTGTGGAGATTTGTCCGGGTAAGACCCGATAACTTCATGTGGAGATTTAAATGCGAGCTAAAGGTCTCACCGATAATCCGAGTAGAGGTTAGAGCTATAAGACTTCGTAATAAGAATTGCATATAAATATATTCAATGCGAAAGGTTAAACAGGTATGTACTCCAAGTTTATATGTGAGCTTGATTTGAACTAAATCATAAGGTAGTTATGTGATGCATATGAGAGCAATCTATGAGACTATTCCTATGATTATGTGACTTCGGATCAGTGTGAGAGGATATGTGAAATCATACAATATATCTATGTCACATGAGCTCACTTTTATGTGAAAGTTTATCTGCCTATTGTATATGATGAGATGTGCATATTCGATAAAGGGATGGTATGCCCGAAGGAAGAGTGAAATAAAAATACGAACAACTATGTTATAATTTGATTGTTATCTGTTGTCACTGCTTAAAACTTACTAAGCATTGTAATGCTTACTTCGTTTACTTTGTTTTCTCTGTTTTATAGATCTCATTGCGAAGCTACAGGCTCGGGGATCGTCAGCAACTAGTCACACTATCACTATCCACTGCTTGTTACTGTTATGTTTAGAATTATTTTATGGCATGTATAGAATAGATTAGTGGCGGAAGAATATTTTTGGTTAATGTATATAAGCCATGCGAAAATGGCATCTTTTGAATGTTTACTTAGAGAAGTTTAAATTTTATCCCTGGCTGTGCTTAGTACTTATTTAAATGAATGATCTTTATTTCAAGAAAAAGTTCAAAATTTTACTGTTCTGACATGAGTTACAAGTCCGGTAATGCCCCTTACCTATTCCGGCGACGGTTACGGGATAAGGGTGTTACATAATTAGTTTAGGATTAAATTGAAATTAAGCTTCTTTAGTTCGAATTTAATTGATTGAAAGACCAATTATGCAATTAAACCTCCTTGAATGGTAAATTTACCATTGAGGTATTAGTGGATGGTATAAGTGATGAAATTCATGAAATGTCAATTATTTTTAAAGGTTAATTTTGTAAATAGGTAAAAAGGTAAGTTAAATTAAATAATAACAAAATTAAAAAGGCATCATCATCTTTGTTTCTTTCATCTAAAAACTGAAACTCCATTGCCAACGTGGAAGCAAGCTTTCTTCACTTAAGGTTCCTTGATTAGGTATGTAAACCTTACCCGTTTTTAGTAATTTTTATGTTTTCGAGCTCGTATTACCTTGATCTAGCTAATCCGGGGACTAATTTGTAAAATTGTCAAATGTTATGAGTTATGTCATTGATGAGTTTTGTGTTTTCTTGAAGTTTTATGGAAATTTATTGAGTTTGGTTGCTAGATAGGACTATTTTGTAAATTAGTTTTTGATGATTTTAACGTTTAAAGACTAAATTGTTACAGTAATAAAATTACTTGTACTTGATGTGATATAATTGCAATTATGAACTATAGAGAGGCCCTATATAGTTCGGCTAAACTTGGTTTTGTTTTAAATTGGTTAAATTGCATATTTTGGGATTAGGAGCTAAATTGCATGAAAGTAAAATATTAGGGGTAATTTTGTAAAAATGTCAAAAATGACTTAATTGCATAAAATGAGTTGACTTTTCTTTGTAATTGGTGAATTAAATGAAATTATTATTTTAGATCAAGAACGAGTAAAAAATCGAGGAAGAGAAAATTACAAAATAATCCCTATACTTTGTCGTTGCTGCAATTTAGTCTGGTAAGTTCGTTCGGATAATTTTAATATATTTTAAATGTATATTATATAAACTTGATTTTAGAATTATGGATAATATTGATGCATGTAATTGAGAATGGAAATAATGAATTGATATGGTATTGATTATTGATTAAAATACTCTAAGCCAATAAACGTAAGATAGAGTACGATTGGCATGCCGATAGGTTATAGTGCACGCTATACGGGATAGGTATGAGATGAAATGATGATAATAATTTTGTTTACAGGAACTCTGTTCATTAATCTAGTTATTTTAATTATTATATTTAATTCATTAAGCTTTATCGTTAAATTGACGAACTTACTAAGCTATATGAATCTTACTCGTGTTATTGTTTTGTTTCCTTGTAGATATTGTTTTGTGGAAATCAGACGATTGAATCAACTCAAAGAAACACACTATCCGAGGTTCCTTGGTAGATTATGAATTTGATTTGGCTCATATAGCATGTAATAGGAGCATTTGGTTATGTCTTGTAATATTCATAAGTACTTAAATTGTTCTTATAATGTTGTTGAGCTAAATGCTCAATGAATATACGCATGCATGATACAAGGATGTGGTTAAATGCAAATGGGAAATGGTAAGTCTAAACATGAACTTTGGTATGGTACTCTAGGTGATTATTAATAACTAGGTTATAAACTTGTGAATTGAGATTTGGTTAAATGGCTGAATGTAAATGTTGATTTGTGGAGTCATTGATGACACATTGGTTAGGCACTTAGTTTGTTTGGTTTGGCATGATTTGAGTGATTTTAAATGTGCTTTATGGCTTGTGATCATGTGTTATAAGTTGGTTTAGATACCTAAGCATTTGGACGTAAATTAAACATATTCTAGGTCATTTTTGGGCACACATAACCTAGGACACGGGTTGTCACATGGCCGTGTGTCACACACGGGCTTGTGCCTTGAATGTGTTAGGTGCAGGTTTCACATGGTCTAACACACCGCTTGCGACACGACCGTGTCTTAAAACAATTTTGAACATCAGGCCGTGTGAAATTATTTCAAAGGGTACACGACTGTCACACGGTTGGCCACACGGACATGTTTAGAACCACACGGTTTAGACTCTGTCACACGGCCTAGACACATGGCCGTGTGACCCCTGTTTTGAAATTTTTCAATTTTTCCCTAAACTTTCTTATTTTCTTTGGATTAGTCATTGATTGTTCCTAAATTATTTTTAAAGCCACGTAAGCTTGATTTATGACCCATAAATGAATGTATCTAAATTATTATGAAATTCTGTTAATCAAATTGGTAACTTGATGCTATCTGTTCTTGATTGTTCTGGATTGTACGATAATACGTTGTAACCCTAATTCGGTGATAGGTACGGGTTATGGATGTTACAATTGAGGCACAGAACATCATGAACATAAATAAAATGAACTTCATCAAATTGATGTAATCATTCTAGCTAAAAAAATTAAGCTGTCATTTTTAATGAAAAAACAACAAAACAAATTGCAAACTTGTTAAATCATAAAGATCAATAGTAAAGATTAGGAATGAACTCCTAACGATTTCGGGAATTTCTCCCAAAAACCCAATCGTGTGGCTTCCTTCTATGCTTCTCGAGATGGCCAACCAAGAGAGGATTTTCTCAAGGAAAATGCTTGCTAAAGGGAGAGGATGGATGCTTTATATGTGAAAGGGGAGGAAAGTGAAGAGAGAAATAAGAAATGAATGAGTGATTATTGAATGATGAATAAATGAGAAGTAAGGGCGGTATTTATAGTAGAGGGATGGCTAAAGAGTTTACTAAAAATAGCTTGAATATCCCTTAGGTTTCTCCTTTGCTTGGGCGACCATAAATTGTGGAGGAAGGAGTTGGTGATTGCTTGATTCATGCTTGATTTCATGCATGAATCATGCAATGAGGAAGATGTTTCTTAGGTAAGAGTTAAGAGTTGATTTTTGATTTGTTTACAGATGTAGGGACCTCGAAATTAATTATCCCAAAGCTAATTTTAGGTTGCTCTTCATGCTTAGCCGAATTTGGGCTCCTCTTCCCCTACTTGGATGATTTTGTGATCCAATTAATCAGGCTTGCTCTTTTTAATCAAGACAACTTCAACTAGATCAAATTGAAGGTCAATTTGTTGTCTTTGCCGTCCAATTGATGTGGATTTTAACTCATATCCATGCATGAATTGAATAAGCTTCCCTTTTTATTAATTCAATGGTTCCACTGCAACCATTAAAATGTAGAAACTAATATGTAATATAAAATAGTGAAACTATGCAAAATTAATACAAAAATTATAAAATTGCATACTTTACTAAAATTATGCCCATTGTCTCAATATGAAGAGAAATCACCCAATTGAAATACCAAATACTTAGGGTTAGCATAAATTTGAAATAAAAAGGTGATATAAATAACTATAAAAATCTATATACTTTATAGTTTACAGGCACACAATCTAATCTCTATTGGAATGCCAATCATATCTTAACTATTCTACCAAGTTTTTCAAGGCACAATTGCTATTAATTACCATTTTCACATTATCAGTTATTCAAATTTATTTTTTTCTACTCACACATACATACACACATTGTACACCAATATACTCATATAAACACACGTAATCAACTTAAGTGTCATAAGGCAAGTCACATGTTCACTTCACCCATACTCATTTTCACTTATCATATGTTAATCAGAAACATATAAAAGTTTACTTTGATTTCACATCCTTACCATTTTCTTTGCTATGTCGTATTTCTCAATCTTAATCATTCAAAGACAATATTATGATAATTGTCACAATGTGCTAGAATTAGACCTAGCAAGCTAGATTAAAAAAAAACCTAAAAAATAAAGTCATCACTAACCAATTCGAGCTAGGTTGGTTAGTCACTTATCGTCTAAAGTTTAAAGACTAATCCTAAAACTTAGTCTTGCAATCAGATCTAGGTTTGGAAGTATAGTTACGTGTAAGGAAGGTTAAAGAACCCTTACAATGTCTATCCAAAGATAGTCCTACAAAGCTTGGTGTTTAAGGTTTCTAACTTAAAATTTCCAATCTCAACTCCAAATAAATCTATCCCCAAATACTAAAGAAAGTAGACCTAAAAACATGAGAAAACATCTATTACCAAGGTAAATCAATCATCCAAAATTATCATCTAAAAACCTAAAATATTAAAAATACTAAGAATTTAAAATCAAACTTAAAAAGACTAAAAACTTTAAAATTTCCAAAAACTCTGGAGAAAAAAGAATTTTAAACCTAACAAAATTAACTCTAATGATACGAACCGCCTCAGGGAGAGTCGAGTCGTATGCTGAGTTGCCCGATCGTCTACAAGAAAGTATCGTTCAATTCACTTTTGAAATGAAGTTGATGGGAAAATAGGACGGAAGCTATGTATAATGGTTCTATGATGGTTTATGGATAAGAATAATATGTATAGGGTCGGTTAAATTGGAAAGGAAAGTGAAAGAAGTTAATAGATGATGGATATGGAAGAAAAGGGTTCTTAAAAGCAAGCACGAACCAATATTAGAAAATATTAACCCAAATGCTTATAGGCTTTCAAAGTGGACGATGAAAGTGATAAACCTCGACCCGCTACTTAGCAAAGTAGGAACCTCGGTATAAAGGTGAACGAAACAGGGTTGATGCCACTACTAGGTAGATAAGTCAACAAAGTCTCAACCAAAGTTTAGAGAAGAAAATTCTCACGAGATTAAATTCAATAAAAATTTTGGCAAAAAAGTCCCTTACACAATGTAAATGGCCGAATTTATAGGCCTTACAAATCCAGTCGAAAAGGCTAATTCATAACTTATGAACTAAGTAAGATAAGCCTTGAATGTTCTTGAAAATTCTAGAAAATTAACACTTAATAAGCTTGTCCATGTTCGGCTGCACCTTCATCCAAATAGTCACCTTTATGGCTAAAGAATGGGAGATGAATGAACAAGGTGTGAACAAGACCTTTGGAGCAAAGGCTAGATTCGGCCAAGGCTAATAAGTGAGCCATAAATTGGTGATGCTTGGCCAAAGGTGCTAGAATTAATGTGGAGAGCTCATTAGCCTTTTTGGGTGTAAACAAGGAGCTTGAGTAGACTCTTGTGTGTGAACGTCCAACCGAATGGTCATCATGGTGTGAACACAAGGTGTGAACACATGATCAATACATGAACCGTCCAATGCATGTGTGAGTGTCCTTTGGCTGAATGGTCACCTTGAAGAATGAAGAGATAGCACACCATACATGAATGGAAACATTCATGAACCTTAAAGACATTGAATATGGTCATACATGCACTTAACCGAACATGCACCTAAGAGATTCAAGTCCCCCAACCGTCCATGCACCTTTCAAAATTCATGCTTGCTTTTAATCTCCTTACATGCATGTGCCGTCCAAAGGGATGTACCTACATGAAATAAACAAATCATTAAGACATCTCATGAACAGTCATAAATTTGGCATGATGTGAACACATTAATGTCATGCATTAATTCGGCTAAAATGTGAACATAATTAAAATATGTTATGACTATGACATATTAAAAACAAATATTAATATAAGACAAGTTTAATGCTTAAATAAATATGTGCAAATTTTATTTAATGCATTAAAGACAAAACCGAGTTAAACTAAAATGAGCTAAGCTTTAGCTCGTGAGCTAAAGTTGAGCTGAGATTAAACTCCTAAGCTGAAGTTGAGCTAAGCTTTAGCTCGTGAGCTGAATATGAGCTAGGAGTGAGCTCGGTTTAGCTCAGGCAAGTTGGATTGAGCTCGAATAAGCTGGATTTGAGCTGGACGGAGCTCGTGGAGCTGGAAATGAGCTGGGATCAGCTTGCCAACATGTCAATGCTCGGCTTGACAGACTTGTTCGATGAAGTTCGCGGGGCGTGCTCGTATCATCTAATAACTCTTGAAAGTTAAATGTTAGACTAAAAATTAAATTAAATCTATTAAAATGTAAAAGTCTAAGTTTTAAATTCTATGACTAAAAATAAGTCTAACTCCAAGTTAAAATCTAATGAAACTTAAGAAATCTTAAAATTTAATATTCTAAGACTAAAAAAATGAATCTAACCTAAATTAAAATCTAATTAAACATATTAAATCCTAAAATTTTAAATTCTAATTCTAAATTAGAATCTAATTAAGTTTATTATATCCTAAAATTTTTAGGTTATAATACTAAATAAAATAAAAGAGAATCTAAACTTAAAATTCTAAATTTGAAACTAAACTGAGCTTTAAGGATCTAAATTTAATTCAAACCTAAAATCTAGTTGAACTTAAAAGATTTAAAATCTAAACTTAAAACTTAAAACTTTAAATCTAATTGAAAGATCTAAAATCTATAAGTCTAAAGAAGATTAAAAAAATTATACCGATCTTAATTAAATTTTAAGATATAAAAATCTAAATTCCTAAATGAATTAAATCTAAAAGGAACCTAAATTTTGCTAATAACAAAACACTAAATATTTGAAGTCTAAAAAGTAATAAAAATAAGAACAAAAGAATCACAAGATAAAAAAAAAAAGCACTAATGATTATAATCAGTCAACCATAATGCATGACAAAAATTGTAAATGTGATGCCTCACACCTGATATGATCGTCAAATTCAAATGCGTAACATCGCAATATGTTGTTGGAGCAGTTCAAATTAACTCAATATCATTCAACAAGTAACATGGTATTCAAAAAAAGTAAATATCCATATAATCTCAATATACACACATAGATCAATTAAACGAATACCAATTAATCACCTTTGTATATTCAAGGGTTGTAAGGGGTTAAAATGAAGTTAGGATTCGAATCCAACTTTTTATATCAAATTTCAACATGTTGTCTCGAGATAGGGAACTCCACATCTCAAAATAGACTCTAATTTATTTTTTATATTTTTGCTTTAAAGAAATCTTGTCTCGAGACCTTGGAGACCATGTCTCAAGATCCTAGAGACAATGTCTTGAAGCAAGGGTTCTCAAGTCTCGAGAGTGATCTCAAGATGAACTTTCTCTATTTCTTATTTTAGCATTGATGTTTGGATGTTTTGAGACAAGAGGTTCTTGTCTCTAAACATGGAACAGAGCAAAATTATTTTAGCTTTAATGTGCCATTTTCTCGAGGCAAAGGCTACTCTATCTCAAGACTTAAGCTGGATTGATAAGTCTCGAGACTTGCTTGATAAATCTCGGGACCTTAAGTAATAGGCAGTACCAAATGGTCACTTTTGATCTTACAGTTTCGAAACATTTTCTTGTTGTATCAAGACCCTAACATAGAATTTCCCAAAATGGGCATTTTAATAAACAAAACAAGCAAGCAATGCTTTGCCTATCTTAGACCAACATATAACCACACACACTTGAACAAATTTAACAAACTAAACCTAAACATATATGCATCCAAAGCATGACATTTTTCCACACCACAACCAAACAAGGTTAATTAGAAAAAGTCACTTATAAAAATATATGCTAACCAATTAAATTCAACAACAAAACTTATCACATAAAGTATTATGAAACCAAATATCAAAACATCCCATAAAACAACCAAATAGACATTAAAATAGAAGACACAACCTAGGTACATGCCATAAACCATAAACACACAAATTGAATACAAACTTAGTTTGAGCTGAGCTGTTAAGTCTCAGATGCTTTTGACTTTAATCTATTGCACTTGTATGAGATCTACACAAAAAACATAAACAAACCATACAATGAGTAATGTACACTTAGTGTTGCTAACATAATTCTAATTCAACTAAAACAAAATAGTAAACAAATAAACAAGCCAAACACATGATAATTCATATAATCAAGAATTATTTTATTTTCATTGTTAATATAAACGCATATTCAACAATTCATTAAACCCTCATGTTATCTCATAATCATATATCACAGAAACATATCTGGATCAGTGTAATGTTTATTTTTACATATCAAAATTACAATGCACCCCTAGGGTATTTGGATCTAATAAATCATACTAGTTCCATTTCTATCATCACAATCATAATTCATTCATAATTATATTTAGCATATAATTTCACATTTTAATCACCAACCCACATAGCATATTATTTAATATTTTAATCCCTATTAACAAAATTAGACTCAAGAACGAATACTCAGATCAATCCACTAACATACCAGTATACACATCAAAGTTATAACCGAGCATAAATGCAATGATCCCACCAACTACACCACAATACTCTCGCACCCTCAGGGAATTTGAGCTAGTGAAACATTCTCGATCCTTAGGGAATTAAAGAACTATCACAATATATACAGGCATGATGTTGATTCTCTCACCTATCAAAACAGACCTTATGACATGTTAACTATACCTATGACTCTACCAACAACATTAATAGGGCATTTTTCCATTATCAAGCATTACAAATCATATTTCTAATAAAATAACAACCAATTAACTTATAGCAAGCATATTTGTATTCAATTAATAAATCTCAAACAAATTGATAATCATATTTAAATGTATTCATTTCTCATACAACAGACATATCAAATAGTAAAGTATATAAGTACCTATCAATCACGTACAACTTTAATATCTTTTCTTTTGTTATTTGATTATCGAATTATACATATGTATAAATATTGAAAGCAAATTATGAAAGCATAAACTAGAATATCGCTAACCATCAATGACTTCAGCTTTTCTTTTGTTCTTTAATGTACCAACATCATCTTTAACTACGTATGGTAAATTCAATTACGAAAATTCATTAATTCCACAATTCAAGCATAAAAACACAACAATTAAACATATATATTAATTCAATTTGATCTCTCAAATTCTTAAAATCTAAACACTCATATCTCACAATTTACGATCAAATTTCAATCTAACTTTATAAATATAGTACGAGACCTTTCATAACCATTATTTATTATCAAAACTCAAAGTTTTTATCCCATACAATTAGGTCCCTAACAACACATAATTAATAAAATGATTCAAACTTAATTCAAGCTTAATTTGACACTTTTACTATAATTTCTAACATATTCTATTAGAATCCTAACTAATATTAATATGCATGAGTTTGAATCTTCAACATCAATTTTCTCAAGTTTTTTCCATCAATTGAAATCCATATTAAAACCTTCTAATTCACTAAATTAATCAATGGGTATTGAGTATCATCTACCTAAATCTAATAATTTACCATAAGTTGAAGAATAAACTTACCAATTTGGCCTTAAAAGCTTATGAAAATGGATAGAAAAGCTTGAGAAATGTTTGTTTCATTCCCCTTTTGTTCAGTTGAAAAAGATGATTTTATTTTATTTTTCACACACTTAGACTATTATCTAAACACGATTTACTAATTAACAAATAAGTATTATCAATTTAACTAAAGATGAGTGGAAATCAATAGTTATAAAATGTCATTCCACTTAAGCTAAATTTAATATTGGTTTAATTACTAGTATATCCTTAGTTTAATTGTCATTTAAGGCACTTGCTAAATTTAAAATTAATTTTTGCTCATTTGATAAATATGCATTTTAGTCCTTGTACTATAATTAAATCACTTATCTAATTTAATTCCACTTAATTATTCGACTCTACAATCATGTATTCAACACGTAACTGTTTGATCCTAATATTTAGCTAACTCAATTTAATACATTCGACCTTAAAATCAAGTTTTTACAAATTTATAGATGTGAAATGCCTTTGCTTCAAAAGTTGAAAGCCTTGATTAGGAAGTTTGAGGATCAAATTGATAGAATTTGTAAACGTGAAGGGTTAAATTTATTTAATTATTTAGAATTATGATAAAATTGATAGAATATGTAAGTATTTTGGACTAAATTTGTTATTATACCAATTAGAAAAAGGCTTTTCGTTATCAATTTAATATAGGGTGACCAAAACAAGAACAAATTTAAATGTTAGTGCCTAAATTGAAAAAATTTAAAGTTGGGTGATCAAAACAAGAACGCGAGTATAGTTGAGTGGCCATTTATATAGTTAACCGATACTATAACTATGTCATCACTTTTTGTGATCCCATTGATATTATGTGCATAAAGATTGAAGGAAAATTTATTTGCCAAATATTTTTAATGATAATCTTTAGAGATTGCATATACTAGCTTCTAAATATACCAACTAAAATGTTCCAAATAATTATGTGTCCTAGAAGGATAATATGATAAAAATAAGTCTTGGGCATGCTAGAAGCATGACAAACTATTTGATTTCATAAAACGAAAAACTCTTGAAAGAAATAAATAAGAAATGAAGATGGTCACATATTAAATGAGGCGGGTACTCATGAAAAGTCCTAAAACTTAACTTTTAATAAAAACCTAGAAGAAGTTCAAATACATAAAATTATGAATATAATGAGATATCTCAATCAATTATGTCATAACTAAATATGATGAAGTTGACAAAAGGAAATAATTATTGACAATGACAATACATGTAAAACACTTCAATAGTATGTAAAAGTGAAGATTTTGAATGAAAGTATATTTGAAAGCATTGAGAAGAGAATAACTCATTAAAATGAAAGATGCTTCTATTATAACTTATGAAATGTAGCTCAGACCTAAAGTCCAAACACCTAAAAGGTGTAAAGCCAACTGGAGTATATGTTAACATAATTGTGAAAAAATACAAGTGTGCATAAAATTGATTTGTAATACAAACTTTCACAAGACACTTTGTAACACCCTAAAATAGGGCTTAGGAGTTTTAGGGTATTTTAGGGATTTTAGCCTTAGAGTGTTGGGAATTTTGCGACATGGTTTATCAATAATGTTTTCGTCTACGATTTTTAGAAAATTAAATTAATTTTTGAAAACGAGTTTAAGATACCTTTAATTTTGAAATAAGGACTGTTTTGTAAAAAGGTTCAAATTTGGAGTAGTTATAAAGCAATAATGTCAAAGTTTTAAAATTAATCTATTTTCCCTCTTCATCTTTATAAAACCCGCCTTAGATTTCTCTCATCCATTGTGGTTGTCATCCCTTGCTTTCCTAAGCTCTTCTCATTCAATTTTTGATTTCCAAACTTTATTCCTTTGATTTCTATAATCCTCCTAGTCATAAACCTCCATAGAAGTTAAGAAAAACACCCAAAAACACCATTGATTTCCCCATTGTCAAGCTTTTGGGTTTTTCAGGTTTTCGATCAAACAGTCAATCTTTGTCAACTAAGGTAACTATTCATCTTTCCATTAGTTTTAAATGTTATTTAGTCTTTAAAACCAAGTTTTTAGTCATTAAATCGCATGTTTTGAATAAAAGCTAGAAATTAACTCGTTAATTATGGTTTCAAAGTGTTTTTCAATTAGTTTTGACATGATTAAGAGGTTTCTAAACTTATTTTGAAGTTTCGTTAAAGATTTTTTGAGTTTTAATAAATTTTTAGAAAATAACCAAAAACATGTCGAAAAAGTCAATACCATGAATTGAGTAGTTTTGTGTAGTTTAAAGGTTGAGAATTAGTCATAGGTGAATTATAAGATGAACAGAATTGGTTTTAGGTGAAAAAAATTAGTATAGGCTGAGATATTTGAGTTTTAAGTTGACTATGTTAAAGGTTTCGGTTAAGAGTATGCCCAAAGATCAATCATGAGATGGTTGTAATAACATACTTGATTTACCATGTTTATTAATATAAGGCTTTGCCATTATTATCTCAGTTTCTTTTCTGTTTGTATAAATAAACTATTTTATAATAATGTCCTGAGAATAATATGATTATTCTTAAAAGATCCTTAGTCAAGTATTATTGTTGACTAGGACAACAATAATGCATTAAGACTAACATGTAGTTGATTGATGATAAAGAGTTGTCATTGATATGGAGTGTCAGAATCAATGCATGAATATCTGTGTTAGAGAACAACATATTGGACTGATCTGCTATGAGTATGTTTCTTGGATTATTTTGTAATTGTCACAAAATTACTCATAGTGATTAATATGTATATGATCCTCAGACTTGAGATCATCATTATCCCAACATCGTGAGTTGTATATTTTGATACAGTCAAATGTACACCGTAACTGGTTGTTTTATAAAGGCTGATGTTAGATATAACACAATCTATGTAGAGGGATATGGTTGATCAATATAGGATAAGTCCCTCCTACATAATGGGAGTAATATCTTAGGCCACTTGATTGAGTGAGACTAGAAATGCATGGCTATGCTCAAATAAGTTGATATGAGATGTCATACTTATTTGCATATCATAGTCTACTCAAAGTATCAAGAAACATGGGATGGGCTATGCAAGTGTGACTATTCCATGACTTGTGTCCATTCCGGAGATAAAGGACTTAAGGATTAATGCATGAAAGGTTAATCACAAAAGGTTATGTCGAATCATGACTTCTTGTAACTTAGGTAGCAATGATGCATTGCTAGATGCCACTCATTGTTTGTAACATTAGAATCGTTCTAGTATTACTACTAACCTTACAAGAACCTATAGGGTCACACCCTATGGTTGAAATGAACGGAATAAAACATAGTTGGTATTGTGTTTGGTTGTCACATGAATTAAATTAATTATATAATTAATTTAATTGGGCAATCAAATACCAAACATATTATATGTACAAGGATGTTGTACACATAGGAGAACATAATTCTATTAATATATGAATTTGGTTCAGTATATAAATTTAAATAAATATAGTTTACCGAAAACTTTATTATAATTAATGCAATTATAATTTTCGGTTAAAACATTATTATATTTATTTATTTTAATTATGATTATTATGTTGGGATTAAAATTTAATAAATTAAGAATTTGTTATATACATACCAATTATAAGGGGAGTTATAATATAGAAAGGGAGAAAACCCCTAAAAAGTGAATATATATACAAACTTGAAGCTTTGCTACTAGGCCTAGCAGCCGTCAAGCAAAATATCTCTGAAAATAGTTTTGGGGATTTCTTCGGTTCATTGTCAATTGGGTGGATAACGTAGAGGTCGGGATCATAAAGATTGCGGCTTGGATTCGAAAGCAAAACAATATTCTCATTGCCGAGGCTTCACTGTCTATTCAGATTGAAGTTTGGGTAATTTCAAAACCTTTTTCACCTCGATTCGTTCCTCGCACATGGATCCATGGTTTAGATCGCCGAAATATTTTTCTTTCCGCTGTGCCATGGGGGTATCGACGTTCCAACAGCTTAGGCTTATGTTTTTGATTGCTTGTGGTGAGTCATTAACTGATTTTTGAATGTATTGTTGTGTGAATTATTGTTTTGAAGCTTTAGGTTTGTTAGGACCTTCTACAAGTAGAGATAAAGGCAAGGAAAAGCTAGTTTGAGCTTTCGACTTTTTGGCGAAAGCATAATTGGTGAGTGTTTTGAATAATTTCTTGTGGACATGATTCAATGTGTTTTCCAGAAATTTAGTAGTAGCCTAAATGCCCACTCTAAGTTCCAAGTGTAAGCTTTCTATTTCCCTTATTTTATTTTGGCAAATTATGTGATTATATGAATAATTGTGGATTGATTATTATGATGAGATATTGTGTTATGAGACATGAGTGATGACTATTGTGAATTGTGTTGTGGGTATGATATACATGCCAAATGACAATGATAATGATATGCTAATAATGCAAATATGTAGCAAAATTGAGCAAAATTTTAGTAAGTATTTATGTGTTGAATTGTGGTATGCGATATTATTATGACAGGTAATATGTGAGAATACTTGCATGTGATATATGATGTACTGATTTTAATGCACATATATGTGGTCGGATATGTGATAACTCAATGAGCATTATTGTGGCACTTAAAGTACAATTAAATGTGAATTCGATAAGCATGCATTATGTACAAGTTGTAATGTTAATTGATGAATATGAACAGAGATGGTGTGCATTAAATCAGTAATAAAAAAGTTTAATCTTGGATATTTTGACCTTGTGACCTTATGAGACCATTGATATAGTTGGCATGCTATAGGATTGTAAGTACTCACCTATATGTGTTTTGTGATATGGGTGTTGAGGTCTTGGGACATGTTGGAGAGATAAGGGAATGTGAGCTAACCTCCATTCAACGGGACATGTTTGGTGTGTTGGAGAGTAATAGCTTTATGCTTCACTTTTAGGACATGTTTGACTCTATGAGTCTATGTGGTACGTTGGAGATCCGTGTATTCGATGAGTGGTGGTAAACCCACTTTTATGTTTCATAGCCTCAAGTGCCAAAATATCTTGAAATGTATATATGTGCAATATGATATACGCCTAAATGAGCAGGTTACTATGCAAGTTATCATTTAAATGTGATCTTATATGTTGTGATAATACGATGTGAGATGAATGCTAAAACATGCGAATAATATGGTAAATGAGTCGATTTAAGTTTTACGAAAATGTTAGTATGTTCTTATAGTAAATTGTGCATGTATTTGAGGTTTGGATTGTTTCCAATTTAACTTATGAATGCATGTGAATATATCAACTAGACTTGTGGATTATTAAAGCATGTATATGTTGTTTAGTCTTAAGGAATTATTGTTAAATGAATTATATATAAGCGAATTGAGTGTAATTGCATATAGGAGTATATGTTAGTTTTATGATTTAATGAAACGTGAATATGATATTTTGACTTGTTTAGAATATGGTTGTGAATGTGTTGTAGTATGATATTGTTTAGCCTTTTATATTGTGTGTACATTGTGGTTATTCTGATCATTCACTGAGCTTGTCAAGCTCACCCACTCCTTTTAAAACCATTACAGATTAGTTGTGTGCCGATGTGAGCAGTGTGGTTTCCGAGGGATGATCCAAGCAAGTCTTTTTCTGATATTTTATAGGTGTTATCTTTACTTGTTTTTGTTTTGTGAATAAGGCAATGTGATAGACTTTTATTGATAATTGCGATGATGTTTTAGATGCTTCAATAGATTATTTGTTCCTAAGTTTATGAAATTCACTTCGTATTATGTTGATTATATGGACCACGAGAGTTATTTGTTTCGATCTCTATCTTTCTACCAGTAATAGGTATTGGTATTTATCCGGATTTCGTTCTCTCATTATCAGGTGAGAAAGTCGAAACTATTCTATATAATTATTTTTATAGATAGTTTTCATGAATAAAAAAAAATCAAATCCTATGGTTTTTAAAATTGGTCGTTGTACAATGAAAAAGAAAAAAAAAAGTCTTTTTTCTTCTCTTAAGTTTAAGTTAAGTAAAAAAAGGTAAAAGCATTAAATTGAATTTTAATCAGACATCTTTGGCTTTTGTTAGAACCTTTTGAATCAAGTAGTGGAGCGATTCAAAAGGTTCTTGGCAGCTTACAATAAGTTTTCTTATACTTATATATAATATCTTACTTTCGGTGTTTGAGACTATTACTACGTCTATTTTGATGTTTATTAGATGATGATATGATAGTATGATGATTTGGTACATATTGGAATGACTTATATGCTTATGTATGTTGTATCTTTCTGGTCTGAAGTAGAGCTATCGATATTCGTGGTGTCAAAGTGATACCTCTGTGATTTTGAAATGTGCAAGAAGTCAAGATTGTAATTTGGTATCGATACCCTATCAAGAGTATTAATACTCGAGGTAAATATATCGATACTTTGGGAGAGGTACCGATAATTTTTGAGGTTTGGGTTTTTAAGCGAGAAATAGTAAGCAATTTTGGGTACTGATTTTCCATACAGTATCAATACCGTGCAAAGAAATATTGATACCCTTGTCCTAGTATCGATACCTACGTGACTTGCTTTGGTAATTTTGTTAAGTAACCTAAATGCATGTTTAATTATTATTATTATAATTTTATTTAAAGTATGTTTGGCATGTTCTAATGATGATTACAAGTTTGACTAAAAATTTATAAGATCACTGATAAAGAGGATGGTTTATTAATAATGTGATAATTTACTATGAGTATGACATGAGACGGTGGTGTGGCATCCTAATATTCAGGCTTGGCGACCAGGCTGGGTATAAGGTGTTACACACTTGATTTTGGTTATGAAAAATGGTTAATTTGCAATGGATGCAATAGTCTAGCACTAAAAAAAGTCATTTATTTACGTTTAGTCAATTTGTATTCAGTTGATAAAAATTATTTGATAATATTATTAAAAAAACAAAAATCACTAAAAGATTGTGTAACAGCCCAAAATTGACCCTAGTCGGAATGTGGTTTCGGGACCACAAAACCGAGGCATAAAAATAATTAAAAATTTATTTTGATGCCTATAATATGTGTGTGCTCATGTATGACATTTTATGATGATTGATTTAGTGTTATAAAGGTGAATTTCACTAGAAAGGACTTGTGTGAGAAAATTTAGAATTGAGATAGGCAAATGTGGAAGTGGTCTATTGATGCACACTAGGAAATGTTGTCCTTGCATGTCAAATTCCCCAAATTTGACTATAGTGGCGGCCAAGGTGGGCATGATGGGCAAGGAAAACATGTTTCCAACATGTTTGGCTAGTGAGTTATGTAGGAAGTATTATAATAAAATAAGCATAAAAATGAAAAAAAAAAAAGAAAGATGAGCTTGGATGCCCTTGTTGCCGTGAGTGTGGAGAAAGAAAGAAGAATTTTGTTCATCATTTTCATTTCCTTTGGGCTGAAAATTCTAAGGAGGAAGGAAGGAATTCTTGTTTCATGTTGGCTTGGAAGAGGTTTAGGAGGAGGTTTGGCCATACTTGTACCTAGATTAAGGTAAGTTTGATGTTTTGCCATGAGATTCATGTATATTTTAGTTGCTAGCTTGATGTTCTTGTTAGCCCATGGTTCAAATCTTTGTTATGTCATGGGAATGAAATTCGCCAAAGTGAATATGGTGTTAATGCCATTGCATGCTAAATATCAAGCTTGATAATGATTCATGTGATGGTAGATTGAGGATTCTTAGATTTTCTTTTAGCATTTTGAATGAGATACTAAGTTCTTTGTTTAACCATGACCAAATTGAAACGGTATGGTGTTGTGGTATTCGCCATGTTGTATCCATAAGTATGATTCATGCATGTTGCATGGTAAGTAAGATTTAAGCTTTGGATATGTGTGTATATTTGGATATAAGCCACTTGAGAATTCAGCCATTGCACCTACATGAATATATGTTTGCACATGATGAATTGGTATGACATGTATACTATTTTAAGGTGTCTATTTGCTTGTGATGTTGTTTGGTTATGAAATAAATGAGAGATGTGTATAGAACTACAATATGTAATCGTTAATTAGGAAAATGTATGCTGTTTTTTTGTGTAGTATTAAGTGTAAAATTAGCCTCCACATAGACATGCATATTCGGCCAAAGGAAGTAGATTGGTGTGCATGTATTCGGTTAGAGGCAACCATATTGAAGCCTTATCTTGGCTTAGATTGTTGACCAAATGGGTAATAAGTGAGGATGGTTGCGAATATACAAACATACATATGCATGTGTAATTGAATTATGAATGTTTAGCAAGAGGGTTAAACTAGTTGATTTATTGATTAAGCTCAAGGAGTTAAAGAAGGAGAATCAAGCAAGGGAAAGACGAAGGTCATCGAGTAGCCGACTTGGACTGTTTTACCCAACACAAGGTAAGTCATTAAGCGTATATTTGGTGTTGATTTAAATGATCAATATATATATGCAAATGTGTTTAAATGAGTTGGTGTGTAAATGGAAATGTATGTGTATGGAATGATGCCATTGTTGAATGTATAAAGGCAGCAAAATACATAAGGTATTGGTCTCGGCACTAAGTGTGCGGGTATAAATGGACACGGTGACAAGATTGGCACTAAGTGTGCGGGTTTAAAATTGTACAGCACTAAGTGTGCGAGTTTGATTATATAGCACTAAGTGTGCGAGTTGAATACATATAGCACTAAGTGTGCGGATTCACTATATGTTCTTGCATTACAATTGGCACTGAGTGTGCGACATTATCGAGCTAATCCCGGACAGCGGATCGGGTAAGTACCTCGAGCTCTTGACGAATAGAAAATAAGTTCATGCTCGGGGTTGAATTTGGTAAGCCTTAAATCTATGTGATGATTGAAATTGTATGGTTGTGCTGGAAATTGAGTTAATGTGTAAAATGCTTGATTATCTTGTTTTGTAGAATATGAAATGTGGATGTATGAATTGGTGCGAGATTGGACCGAAAGGTCCGAGGTATTATGGTATAGATTCGATATGGACGAGTACCTAGCCTCATTTGTTGTACATGTAGTAGTAACTTTATCAGTGGATTGACGAATGCTTATGACTTACTGAGTTGTAAACTCACTTGGTGTTTTCTTGTCACCCATTTTAGGTCTCTTGGACTCGTATTGTTGCGTGCTCGGAACCGTCGTTGAAGTCATCACACCGGCTGAAATCTTGTGGTATTGTTTTTTGTTGTTGAAGAACATTTGGCATGTATAGGCTATTATATTTTGTCGAATTGTGGGTTGTAAACTTTAAGCCATGTGAAAATGGCCTATGTGGTCGTCGAGTGGGATGCTAGAACCTATAGCCACGAGTCTTAGAAACTCAAATTTTGTTAAGGTGGCCATAATTTGTGTCATGTATGATGGATGATTAAGGCCAAGGAAAAATTCATGAAATTGGCATAGTCTACTGCAGTAACTGTTGCGGACAGCAGCAGTGAGATGAGATTGAAAAATCACTAAAATAGTAGAAGTAGAATTAAATAGTGAGTAAATTATGGAACTGAACCTTGATGAATCTATTTTATATGGACAAAACGAAACGACCATATGAGCAGTATACTGGGAAATATTAAAGTTCTCGTGAGACAGGGCCAGAACGATTTCTGGGTCCCCTGTCGCGACTTTGAAAATTTACCATAAATTATCCAGAAATAATTAGGAGTCATGCCTTATATGTACAGATTCCATTTTGAGTCTAGTTTCATTAGAAATAAACAGCACCAGTATTAAAGCCCTGTACAGAAAGATATTCAAGTTGTAACGCGCGGAGGTCAGAGCAGTCGATCCCTGTAACATGGGTGACTTTAACTAATAAACTGTACCAATTGGCCCTACCAAAAATTCTAAAAATAAATCCATGGATGAGTATATGAGTCTAAATTCAGGGAAAATTTACGAAACCAGTTTCCGAGTTTTGGAACTCGAGATATGATTTTTAAGGCGACGGTGACGCAGTTTTCCAGCCTGTCCAGAAATGCCAAATTGGTCGGTACTTTAAGAGGATTTGTCTCGTTAACCCCTCGTGTCCGACACCGGCGTCGGTCACGAGTTAGGGGTGTTACAGATTGATGCCTGAAGCATAAAACTTCAATTTTGGGGAAATCATTAATGTGAATATGAGTTTGTTCACATGTTTTTATTAATTAATATATTTATACATATATAGGTTATTATCATTATTGCTAATATTAATGTATCAAATATTAGTGGAGTTCTTGAAGAATTTCAAAGATAAATAATTATTTGATAGATAAATTTTATAATGAAAGTATATCTAAAAATTAAATTTTGTCTCAAACTAAAGACCGAGTGTTTAATAAGGACAAATTGTTATACAATAACATTATAAAAAATTCTTATTAAGTATCCAATAGTGTTTATATAATCAAAATTAATCAGGTTAACTTTCATGTAGATTGAAGATATTAAAAAGGAATACAAATGTTCAAACAATAATGTTATAAAATGATGGTCTTGAAGTACCATTTCTTTATGTGCCCAATGCACTCATTGTCTCGGTAATAGTAAATGATACAATACATCATTGTTTGTAAAGTTGTTGGCAACATCTAAAGTATGAGAATACAATTTAATTTTATTGCTATATTGATACGCATCAACAAAATTTGTTGTATATGTTGATGATTTACTATTGATAAATAATATGGAACGTCTTAATATTAAATTATAATGTGATGTTCAAATAAGGGGAGTAAAATACGCAGTGTGCTCTTTTTTCTTTTATGAGATTTTATCTAATTGAGTTTTACGTGTAAGGTTTTTAATGAGATAGGTTTGTCAATGCCTGTAATATGAATATTGTACTATTTTTCCTTCACTAACAATATTTTTCTATTGAATTTTTCTAGTAAAATTTTAACGAGACATATTCATTATTTGTTAATGAACATTCAAAGAGGAGTATTATAAACAATATTTTATAAATGTCAATAACTCTAAAATAATAACCTAACCTTAACGAAATTATGAAATTATTATATTGTAATTAAACCTCAATTTATAAATAGAAACATGAGGAATAAAATAAATAAATAAAAGTTATGTAATTTATCTTTATATAGTATTGTTTCTTCATATAAATTTATTTTCTTTAGTTTATTCTTTCATTTCATTTCATTAATTAATAACACGAGAGCTGGTTGAAATTCTAAAAACAGAAAGCAAAGCATAACCGATATTGATTCCGTTAAGGAAACAGAACAGACAGATAGAAGATAGTAATTTTGTTCTTTAGCTGTTTTATTTATTTATTAAGCAATCTCATTGGCTTCAGAGAAAACAAAAGGACACAACCCCCGCGCTTTTCTATCTTCCAGAAACAAAACCCAATCTTCTTCGCCAACTCCAATTAATTCCTTGGTTACTTGCTTCCTTTTATTAATCATCTCCTTAGAAAATCCATCCTTTTTTTAGCCCACAACTTTTTCCTATTTCTCTTTTCTTTTTCTTTTTTTTTGCTCTTCAATGGCATTTTTTTCATCTTTTAATTCTTGGAAGAGTTCAATTTTACATCTCTAAAAAAAGGTCAATTCAACGACACCACCACCTACTTTATGTTTTCTCCCTCTTCTTCCATTTTATAGAATTTAATTCAAAGCCCAGCTTTTCGCCTATATAACTCTTTTAAATGATAAAGATAAAAAAAAACTCTGGGTCACTGGGCTCGTCAGCTAATGGCGGAAACTGGGTCGTTCTTTGAATTTTTTTTCTTTTCTATTTGTAATTATTTAACATAGGTTTACTTGTTTTCATTCGATTGATAATTGATCTACTTTGTTGGTTCTTTTAGTCCTTAGCCGGAGAAATTCGCATATTTATTGTACTTGAGTTCCGTTAATTTAAGTTAACAAACATAGGTTTTAGTTAGGTTTTGGTTGGTTTTTTGATTTTGGACATACTATAAATATGGATTTGAAAAGTGGAGACGAAGGTGGTGGTGTCAGGACACCAAAAAAATCAGATGATCAGGGAGGAGGCAGGAATCCTAAGCTGAAGAGTACTGGAAGTTTTAGTAGCAAAGATATGATTTTTAGAGCTGATAAAATTGATTTAAAAAGCTTAGACATACAGCTGGAGAAGCACCTGAGCCGGGTTTGGTCTAGAAACGTTGATAACCAAAGGCCAGCAGAGGAGTGGGAGATTGATTTGGCTAAGCTGGATTTAAGACACGTTGTGGCTCATGGAACCTATGGGACTGTGTATCGAGCCACTTACGATAATCAAGATGTTGCTGGTACTTCTCGTTTACCCTTTCCTTAAATCCTACTATTTGCTTCTTCTTTTGCTAGAAGATAGAGACGATACGTGTTTTGGAACCCATCTTTTATTTTTGTTGGAATAAACATGAATTAGTTTTGGTTACAGGCTGCTTACTCATTAGGCATCTGAGAATAAGAATGCATTCTTAATTTCTATGATAATTTAGCGTGCGTTGAGCCTTTTGCTGAATTAAAAACTATACAATAGAAAAAAAAAACGACTAGAGTACCATGACCATTTAAATATAGTAAGGTTTTTTTTTTAAAATTTTAATAGTAATGGTATAATCGAGATACAAATACAAATTTTAAATCAATAAATTAAATTATTACAGTATAATCAGTTACAAAAATAAAAGTCAACTAACTCAAATTAAAGTCTACATCAGCACATTGTGGTACTTTAAAATTTGCACATCAAATTGTGTATGGTGGATTTCGGACTGAGTAGAAAGGTTAATATTGAGCTGATATAATGGAGAGAAATTTGGAAGATTATTTGTAATAAATGGAAGCTTATGTTACTTAGTTTCTTGTGAGAATTAATAGCCTTCAGCACTTTTTTCATTGCAAAGTCTCACTTGATTGTGATGTTGATATTCTAGTTAAGCTGTTGGACTGGGGAGAGGATGGTATTGGCGCAACTGCTGGAATTGCTGCCCTGCGAGCATCATTTCGGCAAGAGGTTGCTGTTTGGCAAAAGCTTGACCATCCTAATGTTACAAAGGTCGAGTTTTTTCTTCTTCTTTGAAATGTTTAGTTGTTGATATCATGAGGACAGTGAAAACCTTACTGTTGTCTTCCTTTTCCTTTGACAAATTTCTGTTGTATATATATGCTTTTAAATTATGGTTACAGTTTGTGGGGGCCTCAATGGGAACTTCAAACCTCAGAATTCCTTCACAAAATGCTTCAGCTGACAACCACAGTTCCATGCCTTCTAGAGCGTGTTGTGTTGTCGTGGAGTATCTCCCTGGTGGCACACTAAAACAATACTTGATAAGAAATAGGCGAAAGAAACTTGCCTTTAAGGTTGTGATCAAGCTTGCTCTGGACCTCTCTAGAGGGTAAATGGATGCCTCCTATACTTGGTTTGGATAATCTGTAAATAAATGTCTTGTCATGACATCATATATACTTTTTGCGTAGTGCAGTCTGAGCTACCTACACTCGAAAAGAATTGTACATCGTGATGTCAAAACAGAAAACATGTTACTCGATGCTCACAGAAATCTCAAAATTGCTGATTTTGGTGTTGCTCGTGTTGAAGCTCAGAATCCAAGGGACATGACTGGTGAAACTGGTACTCTTGGATACATGGCCCCAGAGGTATGATTTTATAAATCTCAAATATAATCATAACGTCTTTTACAACTGTTTCAGATTGATTTACAACAATTAATTCTTTAACTTTTTCTGAAAGTATTCATCGTGTATGTTATTACCGACATGTAATTATTTAGTCTTAGGATACAATAAAAATAAAAAAATCATACAAACATAAAAAAATTCAAAAGACTATCAAGTTTTTCAATTTTTAATAAAAATACAAATTTTCTTTAAAACATTCTAAAATAATTTTAAGAAAGCAAAATAAATTCTAAAAATATTAAAATTTTTGAAAAATTATAAAAAATTATTTAATTTTAATTATAATATATATTTTTATAGTTTATGCTATCTATTTTGAATACTCTATATCTGAATCCAATTTGTGGTAATTATTAACTGTCCTATTGTATCAAAGATGAGCTTTACATTTTGAATATTAAATCTAAGGTGCTTAAAATGTACAATTTGTATCAAAGTTGAAAGGTTATGGAAAAGTATTTTTAAAAATTTAATAATGTTTATTATGATTCTCAAGAGGTGTTTTTGAAAATAAAATATCTATTTTAAATATTATGTTATGAAATAAAAATTTTAATAAAGATATGTTAGAAAAGTAAATTTGGCTAAAATTCTAATTTAAAAGATAGTTGTTTCTGGTTTCACGTTTCACATCTTGGTTTGAATTTAAAACCGCCAACCTCAATAGTGAATTGAGCCAAAGTGTTTGAAAAGACATTGGATATGATTGTGTTATCAGAGAGTCAGTTTCTTATTTTCTTTTGTCTTGAGTATCTTTTTATGTTTGATTTTTATAGAAGACTAAAACAAAAAATATTTTATATATTATATAATTAAAATTTTATAAATTATTTTTATAATTTTTAAAATTTTTATAACCTATTCTTTTAACTTCTTTAAATAATTGTTTTATTTTTTATTTTTATCTTTTAGAAGTTTTAATTTTTAAAATTTTAATTATTTAATAATGTTCTATATAAGATAATATATTTTCACATGAGCAATGAAATATAGATAGATCACTACAGAGGGCTACCATATCAAATATCTAAAGCAATTTCTATTGAAACCACTAAATTGTATAAAATTTATTGAATTTAATTAAAAATAAAAGACTATAAATACAAAGAATAATAGCTAAAATCATCATTATTACGGGAGCATATAATCTAAATAAATTTTATTTTATTTATATAATTTAAAGTGTTTAACTGTTTAAATCCGTACTAAATAGATGTCTAATCAAAATTTTAATTACTATTCTATACATATACACATAATTTATATTTTACTTAATCATTTTCATACATGTACTATTTTTATTAGTTTAGCTCCTTTACTCTATTTTACTTATCAATTTGATGATTATATTTTCATTTTGTATACCCGTTACCCATCTATATGAATTAAAATTAAAATTAAAACCTCCAATGACACACTGCTACGTATCAATGAAAGTTAAAAAAATCTTAAATATTAAAAATATCAGAAAATATTTTTCATTTTGTATACCGTTACCCATCTATATATTTTCATTAAAATTAAAATTAAAACCTCCAATGACACACTGCTACGTATCAATGAAAGTTTAAAAAATCTTAAATATTAAAAATATCAGAAAATATTTTTCATTTTGTATACCGTTACCCATCTATATATTTTCATTAAAATTAAAATTAAAACCTCCAATGACACACTGCTACGTATCAATGAAAGTTTAAAAAATCTTAAATATTAAAAATATCAGAAAATATTTTTAAAAATAAAAAATCATAAAAATTTGGTGCTCCCTCAAAATTAAAATTATTAAAAATAAAAACTTAATCAATTTTTGAAAATTGTAAAAAAATATTTAAAAAATGCAGCGAAACTTAAAAACAATTAAAAATTTTAAAAATTTTAAAAATTGTTGGTTTAGAATTCTATTTCTATATATATATATATATATATATATATATATATATATATATATATATTTATAAAACCTTATAATTTTATTAAAATTTTAATAATTTTATGATATTTTTAAAAATTCTATGGATTTCTTAAATTTTAATAAAATTATTTATATTTTAAAGGAATTGTGAGTTATTTAATTAAAAATATCATAAAATTTATTAATAAGAAGAGATTAGAGACCCCTCAATAAAAGAAGGCTAAAAGAATTTTTTGAGCATTTGATTTAGGTTATGAGAGTACGAATATTTTTCCTTTTTCCCAAAAGAAGATGAGGTTTAGGGTCTAGTTGATTAGTTTATTCATGGATTCATTGGACATTCTAATTATTCCATACATTATAATTTCATATATACATAACTTTTAATTAATTATTTTTCTCAAGCCATACAAGGAGAAAACTTCTTACATGTTTCTATGCGACATTATTTAACTATATTTATCCTAGTGAGTTAATTTTAAATAATTTTATGGTTTTTTTGGCTAAAACCTCAAAATTCCTTTAAAATATAAAATATTTCATTAAAAATGTAAAAAAATCTTTGAAAATTTTAAAATTATATCATAAAGTTATTTAAAATTTTCATAAAATTTTAAAATTTCTAAAACCTAGAATTCCAAACAAAATATTTTTAAAATTTTATGAAAAATTAAAAATTGGTTTAAAATTTTTCTTACTTATAATTTTAAAAATATTTTTTTACAATTTTCAAAAAATAGATTATGATTTTTAATTTTAATAATTTTCCAAGCTTTAGATTTTCTTTTTTTTATGATTATTTAAAATATCTAATATTTTTAAAAAATAAGACATTCTTTTATTTAATTGACGTGTGGCAATGCATCATTGGATGATTTAACTTTTTAACAGAAAATATATAAGTTGGTAATGGGATGTAGAGAATGAAAGTATAAAGGCCAAATTGATAGAAAAAAGAATTAGCACAAATACCAAAATGATAATTTAAGTATGATTCTAAATCCAAAACAAATATTAATCCATTCTATTTTTATTTTGTCGAAAATGATACACCAACGGAATTATAGATGATGCATCCACTTGATACCTGTGGGGTCTCTCTTAGTGAACACGTAATACTATTAGTTTCCAATAGAAATGAAGACTCAAATTGGTTTTCAACTTTGCTATGAAAACTTAAGAAGAGAGGAAATGCGGACTTTTCAAAACACCCCCGGTCCTTTGCATTCCATGTTAAACCCGAAAGCTAACCCAATCATTTTGTAGGTTCTTGACGGCAAGCCCTACAACAGGATATGTGATGTCTACAGCTTTGGCATTTGTTTGTGGGAGATTTATTGCTGTGATATGCCTTACCCAGATCTTAGCTTTGTCGATGTGTCATCTGCTGTTGCTCGACAGGTTAGTATGCATGTGTGTTATGCTCTATATGTGCTCACATTGTTCATTAAACGATTGAATCTATCTTGGGAGTTAAGCTAAGCGCTATACTTGGTTTATTACCAGAATTTACGACCTGAGATCCCGAGGTGCTGCCCGAATTCTTTAGCAAGCATCATGCGGAAATGCTGGGATGCGAATCCAAAGAAACGTCCTGAAATGGATGAGGTAGTGAGAATGCTAGAAGCTGTTAATACAAGCAAGGGAGGAGGGATGATACCCGATGACCATACGCCAACTTGCTTCTGTTTGCTCCCTACTCGTGGTCCATGATTCTATTCTATTCCATTTTAGGTTAAAATATATCATAAGTCTTTATACTTTTCACAAATTTAAAATTTAGTCCATATACTTTTATTTTTAGGAATTTCGTCCCTCTATTTTTTAAATTTCGAAATTCAAGTTTAACTGTTAACACTAATACATATTTTTGGTTAAATTTTGTAGTGTGATGTTTTGAAAAAAGTACTCATTTATTAGTCATGCAACTAAAAATGGTGTTGCAATGAATCTAAATTTTAAAAACAATAATTGTACTATTGTTAACAATATGATCTAAATTTTGAAATATAAAAAATAGAAAATTAAATTCAAAAAATAGAAAATTAAATTCTTAAAAATAATGGTATAAGAACTAAATTTTAAATTCTTAAAATAATAGTATAAAATTAAATTTTAAATTTTTAAAAGTACAAAGACTTATGATATATTTTAACCACTATTTTACTGTATTTTATTTATACTCTTGGATTTTAAAATGGGGTCCTATACGATAAGTTCTTAGTATGTATTGTGTAACTCCCACATTTTAAGTTTAACTGCCCCATTGATATTCAATTAATGACCTACTTTCAATTTGATTGTTGTTCTACGTAATTACAACCAAAACTCTTTCTCTAAAAGTAATAAATAAAACTCTAGTAGCATTTTCTTAATAAAAACAAATTCAATTTGCTTAAAATACTTTCTTAGTAAGATAGTTCAGGTTACTCATTAAAATTCAAATATTTACATGATATTTAATATGATTTTAACAATGATATTAAATTTTAAAATTGTTTTTGGAAATTTTTGAGAAATTTTTTCTATTTTTATGCTATTTTTATTTTTAAAATTATTTTTTAATTTTGAAAATTGAAAGCATGTTAAATGAAAATGAAAATTGTTTCAACACAAAATTATGGGAGTTGCTTGATATGGCGGTTCACATTGAGAAGTTGCAGAGACCCATTTGTCTTGGTGGTTGGATGGTGCTCAAATTGTGATCTAAGCAATGTTCCTGCTGGTTATTCTCTTCCTTCCTTTCTATTGATGAGGAAGAACTTTTATTGTAACAATTCATTTATCAGTGGTATCAAAAATTGTAGTTTTGAAATCTTATTTTGATGAGTGAATTTGTAAATTTTATTATTTAATATTTACGAGCTAGTATAAAGTTTAATTAAAGCTTAATCCATTAATTTTGTCAATTGAATAGTTAATTATGGTATAAGGATTAAATTATAAAAGTGGTAAAAGAAAGTCACTATAGATTTTTAAGTATCTTAAGGGTCAAAATAGCAATTGAACCATTATTCTATTATAGATAGTGGAATTTGATGGTGGAGTCCACTATGTTTTATTAATAGTTTTATTAGGTTGAGTTAATCATGTTTTAAGTTAAATTAAACAAGATTAATTAACCTTAATCAAAGCATATAAGGGTGGTAATACTTATCATCTTTGTTTTCCTTCTTCTCCAACCGAAACACAAAAGAAAACCTAGAGAAAAATAATTTTGGGAACTCAATGTTTCGGTCTCTAATTTGTAAGCCATTTTAAGTTTGTTTATTGTAATTTATATGTTTTTAAGGTCTCGAGAGCTTGATTTAACTAGCTCGTGTATCAATTTGTAAAACTATTAAGGTTTTTAAAACTTTCCATTGTTGAATGCTTGTTGAATTTTGTGTTAATTTTTTAGATTTTAAGCCTAAAAGTGAAAAATGATTAATTTGTAAAGTGAAAGTTGTTAATTTTGAACATAGGGAATAATGTATAAAGAAATTGAAATTGATGTTTAATTTCTATAATTTTAGATATTAAAGAGCTGTAGAAGGATGAAATTGAGATCGATTTCAAAACTGAAGCTCAAACTTAAAAGTTATAACAATTTTAATTTTAGGAATTAAATTGAATAAAATGCAAAATTTAGGAACATACGAAAAATGAAATTGAACTATCATATGCATAAAATAGAATGTTATAAATTATTTGGAATTGATAATTGAAATGAATTATTATTATAGATTGGGAACTGAACCAACCGAAAAATAATCAAGGAAAAGGAAAAATTGCATATTAGTCCCGGAGATCTTGTTATTGCAGTTTTTGTCAGGTAAGTTCATATGGTGTAATTATATGTAATATTGATATAAAATATGTTTGAATTATTAAATTGTTTGTGTGTAAATGTAATTTTAAATTTGTTACAATTTGGTACAAAAAGCTGTGACATGGGCTAAATTGTAAATAACTATTTTATGATGGGATGATATGTATATGATGATACTACAGTGACTTAAATGTTACGAATACATTGTTAATTCCCACGTGAACTTAGAAAATGATTAGGATATGATTGACATATCAATAGGGTTAGTTGTGCGCTTGTACAGGTTTAACACTTTTGTCCTCTCTGTTCAGCACTTCGGTGCTCTCTACTTAGCACTCTTGTGCTCTCTGTTTAGCACTACAATGCTTTTTGGTGTGGTGTAGTTACCCGTGTATTCAAGTTTATTTACTAGAGTTGTAACACCCCTTTGTCCGACAATTCGACCGATAAACTGTGGTGGTATTGGAATAATTGAGGTCGATACGCAAAAAAAGGAAATCAAGGTTTCATTTCTCAAGTTATATAGATAAATGGTAAAAGTGATCAAGTCATGAATGATGCTTAGTGAACTTGAATTTGTGGCACAAGCCAAAAGCAATAACATGAATACGTAATATCAATTATAGAATGAAATTTGATGTTCAGCAAAGTGCCACATTTGAACAGCTTATACAAAAGAAAACTAAACTTGGGTGAGAACCAGATTCATCAAAGTATAAAATAAAACTATAAGTTGGCCAAACCTACGAACTACCCCAATATGTACATGTTACAAAATTTAAACAAAGAAGTGGCTGACAAATGAGGCTGCAGTCTGGCTGAGTCCTTTTTTTTTTAAGTTCAAAATGTGACCTAAGATACCTGAAAAAAGAATGAAGGAAACTGGGTAAGTTCAAATTGTACATAGTGAGTTCCAAGAATTATAACCTTCTAATCGAAGGTTAATAAATTGATAAAAAAATAGATCTTTCAAGCATAACATGTGAACAGCCAAAACACACAAACATGCTAGTCACATCTACCATTTCAAGTTGCGTGCATTTAGCACGTCAAAAGCTAACAAGATAGAAAGCCAACTTAGTAGAGGAATTTGTAACACCCTTCATGTAGCACCCTATACTCGATTCAGTCGCCTAATTGGCCCGCTATACATGTGGCATAATATGATTGGCCTTTTATACACGTGGTGTAATCTGATTGGTAGAAATTAAAAACTTAATAGTGTTAGTCAAGTATCTAAAAAAAAGTACTAAATTGGCTTACGGTTTCCAAGTTTAGGCACTAGTTAGGTCCAAAAAAAGTTTACATAACAAGTAGGTACAAGTTTCCAAGTTCGGGTACCTCCGTATTAGACCTAATCATGGGTCGGGCCACTCGGCCCGCTTGAAATGTGAAAGGGTTTAGGCAAAAATATAGGCCCGAAAAATAGACTTGGACCAAAAAATAAGGCCCGTTTAAAAAAGGGTCAGGCCTCAAGTAAGGCATTTTAAAGCATTTTCAAATTGATTCGGTGGCTGTGCTATAAAAGTATTAAACCTATTAGTGGTAAAATTTTTAAGCGTTGAGGATATTGAGGATACTTGAGATGTTAGGGAAGTAAGAGCGTCTACTTTATGTATTCCAGTGACTCATCTTCTTGACACTGCTCAATTGGTTGGCAATTGATAATTGTTGCTGGCAATCCTCTCAATGATTTCATAGGCCTCATTATAAGACTTAGAAAAGAGAGCACCATTAGCAGAAGTGTCCACTACCATCCTTGTGTGGCCATTGAGACCATTATAAAACGTCTTAAGTTGGATACAATGTGGGATTCCATGATGAGGGAACTTTCGTAATAATTCTTCGTACCTTTCCCATACCCCATACAAGGACTCATCATCCATTTGTTGGAAAGTAGTGATCTTATTCCTCAACTTAGCATTCTTGCTAGGCGGGAAATATGAGGAATCTTTCTACTAACTTTTGCCATGTGAAAATTGAATTTGGTGGCAATGAGTTCAATTAGGCTCGAGCTTTGCCCCTTAGCGAATATGGGAATAGCTTCAATCGTAATGCATCTTCGGGTACTTCAGCTAACTTGAAAGAATCGCTCACCTCCATAAACAGTCTTAAGTGAATATGAGGATCTTCGGTAGGCATTCCACTAAATTGGCCCACTGTCTGAAGCATCTGAAACATGACTGGCTTCAGCTTGGATTGTTGTGCCTCGATTTCGGGTCTCCTAATACTCGGATTAAGATCATGAAACACTAGCACGACATACTGTCTTAGAGCTCTATCCCTATCATTAGCAATAAGGATATGATTTTGAGCAAGGTTTGCTTCGTTTCCTTGATTCAAATTTTCAAGGTTCATCTCTTTGGTTCTTCTTTGACTTGCTTGTCTTCTTCGCTATCGAAAAGTTCTTTCAATCTCAGGGTTTACAGGGAGTAAATCTATAATTCGGTCAATACTCATAAACACCTGTAATAATCATAGAAAAATTAATTAAGTTAAAATTGAACAGAAAAGTAAACCAAAATGCAAAACTAACAAATTCACAAATAATGACTTTTTAAAAATAGTCCTCGGCAATGGCACCAAAAACTTGGAGCGACGAAAATGTGCAAGTGTACACAATCGCAACGAGTAATAAAGTGACAAGTAAATGTTGAGTTATCATACCCACAGGGACTGTGAAAAGAATTATTTGAGGAGGTGATTAAAAACTAGGATTTTAACTAAGTAAAATAAATAAAAATAAAATAAAAGTTCCAATGCACGATTTCAAAAGATGATTTTAATCAAGATGACATAATTGTGTTAGATTAATTACATTTCTTAACTTAGAAGTATTAAACTCATGTTTATATTGTTACGAATAAATTTACGGCAACTAAGTAAATTGCTAACTTATGAACATACTTACTTACCCAAAATTCATTTATCTCTCGACTATGTCTTTATGTCAATTCAACCGATTAAAAAATTTTAATAAGAAAATGTGTTAATGCACAAAATACTTATGAAATTAAAACAATCTCTTGTACATATCTCTATGCCAATTCAAACAATTAATTCAATCTCATAAGCACATAAAAGATTACATGAGGTAACGAGTCAAACACGAGGTGTTAACGGACTTAATTCATTTACTTACCCAAATTAAATTGGATTCATTTTAAAATTTCCAGACAAGCTGGCTAACTGCATCACAGTTACTCTAAAAATCATATCTCGAGTTCCAAAACTCGAAAACCAATTCCGTAAATTTTTCCTGAAACTAGACTCATATTTCCATATAAAAAATTTTTTCTATAATTTTGGTCAAGCCAATTAGTACAGTTTATTAGTTAAATTCTCCCCTGTTTCAGGGTTCGACTACTCTGACCTTCATGCATTACGACTTAGATATCTCCCTGTTCAGAGCTTCAATACTTATGACGTTTGTTTCTAATGAAACTAGACTCAAAAAGGAATCTATACATATAAAGCATGACTTCTAATTATCTCTGGTTAATTTATGGTAAATTTTCAAAGTCAGAACAGGGGATCCAGTAATCGCTCTGGCCCTGTTTCATGAAAACTTAAACATCTCATAAAGTATGGCTTATATGGTCCTTTCTTTCTTCCATATGAAAATAGACTCATCAAGGTTCGATTGCATAATTTATTCATTATTTAATTACATTTATACTATTTTTAGTGATTTTTAAAACTCACATCACTGCTGCTGTCAGCATCTATTTTAAGGCAGATTTTACCTGTTTCATAGTTTCCATGATTCAACTAGCCCTTTGACATACATAGCACCAAGGGTATCCCGATTAGATCGTGATTAACCATTCCAATGGCTAATCATTGCCAAGCATTTCCACACCTCTCAATAACCATATATATACACAATGATTTTAACGCTATGCTCAAAATATATAAGCCATTTTCGCATGGCCAACCGAATATATTCAATACCAGAAAGGTACTTAATTAACAACGAAGGTCAATCCTATACATGCCGTTATCAAAGTTTAACTAAAAGAGTACCAAAAGGGCTTAGATAGTGTGGACGACTTCGACTTTGACAATCCCGAGTCCGATAGCTGACGAACCAAAATCTATAAAACAGAGAATCAAAGAAACGGAATAAGCATTTAATGCTTAGTAAGTTTTGAGTAATGGAATTAGTTTCGACTAAAGTATAACACTCATATGGCTAAATGAATAACTTCATATATGCACATTCTCATAATCATACTTACTTCACGCTTCAATCAATATATTCATACACAAGGTATCAAACCTAACTAAAGGCCGAAAGTTCGTTAATCAATTGAACGAATACTATTTAAAACGAATCGACTTTTCCGATGCATATACGAAACATACCTTATCGTTTGGATTTTACGAGCGTATTAATTGAATTTATTACAGCAAGATCGTTCACTTCCAAACCCAAGTATCTTCGGGACTTAGCTGGATATAGTCTTAGCCGGATATAGTCACTAGCATAAATGCCTTGGTCTTAGCCCGGATATAGTCACTAGCATAAATGCCTTCGGGATTTAGCCCGGATATAATCACTAGCACAAATGCCTTCGGGACTTAGCCCGGGTATAGTAACTTGCACAAATGCCTTCGGGACTTAGCCCGGATATCATCCGAATAATCAAGCACATGTACCAATAAATCATGACACATCCATATTTCATTATCATAATTAGAATTCAAACACAAGACGCTTATCAACCATTATCATTTTCGGCTCAATAGCCACATACAAAGAGCATGATTTCGATTTGCTTTATAACATGATCTCTATACACATTCGGCTACCCGTCATAGGTATAAACTAATCACCTCAATATATAATTCAAGTAGAATCATTATATCACCGTTTAATTGTTATGCTTATATGTCATGACTTAATCAAATCATAAACTAAGTTCCATTATTCGAAAACTTACCTCGGATGTTGTCAAACGATTTCAACGGCTATTCGATCACTTTTTCCTTTCCCTTATCCAACTTTGACCCCACTTGCTCTTGAGCTACATAAGTATAAATAGAGACGTTTAATATTTCGATCAATAGTGTTTACTTATTATTCGCATTCGGTAATCAAATATCCATCTCATTTTAATATATTATCATTACCACAATAAACCTACCGATTTCATAACTAATATATGTTCATACACAAATGTTACTTTCACCAAATGCTCTTGTAATTAAAGTAACGACTTATCAGTCGACTATCAAAACCAAATGACCTTATATTACTAGATATACATGCACCCACATACATAAGCTCAATAATCATAATATAACATCATGTAATTATATCATGTATGTGGCCGAATATACTTGGTCATACATACCCAAACAAAAATCAAATTCCAAATTTTTATTCATTTGCCCCCTAACCGAATACACTCACCAAGTTCACAAACACTCTTCAACGATTTCTTTTCTTTAGTCAAACACATAATTTTCCATCTCAAAATTTATTTTCCTACCAATTTAACTTACTCCGAGGTTGAATGCTACTTTAGCATTTAGCTTATATTCTCTTCGTTATTAAGTAATTGTTCATAGCTCAACTAGCATCCATTTTCGATTTAACACAAAATTCATAACCGAATGTTGTTTATCTTAAGCTATCATTATATTATCAAAATTGAATTAATTAAACTCATATTAGCACTATCAAAACCAAAATCTATGTCTAGCATTACTCAAGGTTTATACTAAAAAGAAATCCATTACAAAGCCGAATTTGTTCAAATAACTCAACAATTCCACATTCATCTATTTCATGTACAAATACTAACACTTAAGTATTAACTAGTTCAACTTCAAATAACCACAAAAAAAACAACAATCTAACCCCTTAATTTCTACTATGGTAAAGCTTAAGACATTACCCAACTCAAAATTTTGTCATGGGTTAAGCAAAGAACTTAAGAACTAACTCAAAATATACTAAAATTTTTAAGAATTAGCATGAACTACTCACCTTATTTTGAGTTCAAGATCACCGAATGCTCTTGTTCTTTTCTTTCTTTAGAATCGACTAGGAAGAAACATGGATGAAGACATTGTTTCTTTCACCCATTTTCTTCCTTTAATTATCATTTCTTTATTTTATTACATCATCCATACTAATATGGCATCTAGCTAATTAAAGTTAATAGAAAATTCACCTTTGATTATATAATTTGTAGCATGGCCGGCCACTACCTATAGTTTGGCTAATTTGACATGCAAGTACAAGCACTTTCCCACATATATTAATAGGCCACTTTAGCACTTGCCTAGCACATTTCTAAATTGTCTCACATAAGTCCCTACTAATAAATTTCACATATACTGACCAAATTAAAGTATGAAACTTTCACACATGCATTTACTCACATCATAAACACAGAATATAACTTTTAATTATTTATAAGACCCGGTTTCGTGGTCCCGAAACCATTTTCCGACTAGGGTCAATTTAGGGTTGTCACAACTCTCCCCCACTTAAGAAATTTTCGTCCCCAAAAATCTTACCGGTAAATAGGTTTGGGTATCGTTATTTCATAGAGTTCTCGGTTTCCCAAGTAGCTTCTTCGATCCCGTGTTTGAGCCATAACACCTTTACTAATGGAACCCTTTTGTTTCGCAACTCTTTCATTTCACGAGCTAGGATGCGAATCGGTTCTTCTTCATAACTCATATCGGCTTGAATTTCAACCTCGGAGGCATTTATTATGTGCGAAGGATCAGATCTGTAACGTCGAAGCATCGAGACATGAAAAATATTGTGAATCTTCTCGAGGTCAGGGGGTAAAATCAATTTATATGCCACTGGGCCAACTCGTTCGGATATTTCATACGGCCCTATGAACCTCAGACTCAGTTTGCTCTTATGGCCAAATCTGAGTATCTTTTTCCAAGGTGAAACTTTAAGAAACACTTTGTCTCCCACCTGATACTCAATATCTCTTCGTTTTAAATCCGCGTACGACTTCTAACGATCTGATGCTGCCTTCAGACTCTCACGAATTATTTTTACTTTCTGCTCAGCATCTTTAATCAAATCAACTCCGAAAATTTTACTCTCACCGAATTCGGTCCAAAACAACGGTGTACGGCATTTACGACTGTACAAAGCCTCGTAAGGTGCAATCTTAATGCTTGATTGAAAACTATTGTTGTAAGCGAATTCAATCAAAGGTAAATACCGCTCCCATGAACCACTAAACTCAAGGATGCAACATCTCAACATATCCTCGAGTATCTAAATTATCCGCTCGGATTGACCATCAGTCTGTGGATGAAAAGCGGTGCTAAAATGCAACTTGGTACCCAAGGCTTCTTGCAATTTCTTCCAAAATCGCGAGGTGAACCTCGGATCTCTATCCGACACAATAGAAATAGGTACCCCGTGTAATCTCACAATCTGAGAAACATACAATTCAGCTAGTTTATCCAATGAAAAATCCGTACGTACGGGGATAAAGTGAGCCGACTTAGTCAGTCTATCAGCAACAACCCAAATCGCATCTTTCTTACTTGCCGACACTGGCAACCCAGATACAAAATCCATCGTGACTCGATCCCATTTCCATTTTGGTATCATGATCGGCTAAAGTAAACCTGTAGGCACTTGATGTTCTGCTTTCACTTGTTGACATATTAAACACTTCAAAACAAATTCAGAAATATCTCATTTCATACCATGCCACCAAAACTGACATCTCAGATCGTTGTACATTTTCGTACTCCCCGGGTGAATTGACATTCGGCTACAATGAGCTTCATTCAGAATCATCGAAATAAGTTCTGAATTTCTTGGAACACGCAAACGACTTCTGAACCTCAAACAATCGTCATCATCAATTTGAAACTCTGATTCCATATTCGAAACACATTCAGCCCGTTTTGCAACCAATTCATCATCGACTTTCTGAGCTTCACGAATTTGATGAATCAACAATGGTTTGGCCTTTAATTCAGCTACTAACACATTGTCGGATAGAACAGACAAGTGTACATTCATCGCTCGTAAAGCAAACAGTGATTTATGACTTAAGGCATCTGTAACCACATTAGCCTTTCCCGGGTGATAGTCAATGACAAGCTCATAGTCTTTTAACAACTCGAGCCAACGTCTTTGTCGCAGATTCAAGTCTCTTTGAGTCATCAAATATTTGAGACTTTTGTGATCCGAATATACGTGGCACTTCTCACCAAATAAGTAATGTCGCCATATTTTCAAAGCAAATACGATGGCAGCTAGTTCGAGATCATGGGTTGGATAATTTTTCTCATGTGGCTTCAATTGCCTCGATGCATAGGCCACAACTCGACCTTCTTGCATCAATACACAACCCAACCCAAGTAAGGATGCATCACTGTAAATGACAAACTCCTTGCCTGATTCGGGCTACACTAGTACTGGAGCTTCAGTCAAATAAGTTTTCAGTTGATCGAAACTTTTCTGACACTTTTCTATCCATTCGAACTTAACATCTTTCTTAAGTAGTTTCGTTATTGGTGTGGCTATCATCGAGAAACCCTTTACGAACCGTCTGTAGTAACCGGCAAGTCCCAAAAAGCTCCGAACTTCAGTAATATTTCTCGGAGGCTTCCAGTTAAGTATGGCTGAAATTTTGCTCGGATCAACTCGAATACCCGATGCAGATACCACATGTCCCAAGAATCTAACCTCTCTTAACCAGAACTCACACTTACTGAACTTAGCATATAACTGCTTATCCCGTAAAATTTGCAACACTAATCCCAGGTGTTCAGCATGATCGGTTTCATTTCTCGAATAGACCAAAATATCATCGATAAACACAACTACAAACCGATCCAAAAATGGTCTGAAGATCCGATTCATCAAATCCATAAATACCGCGGGGGCATTAGTGAGCCCAAACGGCATCACTAAGAACTCGTAGTGACCGTATCTCGTTCTGAAAGCAGTTTTGGGTATATCCGAATCTCGAATTCGCAACTGATAATAACCCGATCTCAAATCTATCTTTGAAAACACTGAGGCTCCTTTTAGTTGATCAAACAGATCATCAATGCGTGGTAACGGATATTTATTCTTTATAGTCACTTTATTCAGCTGACGATAATCGATGCACAACCTCATGGTTCCGTCCTTCTTTTTCACAAACAATACTGGTGCACCCCAAGGTGAGAAACTTGGTCGAGCGAAACTTCTATCCGTCAACTCTTGCAACTGAGCTTTCAATTCCTTTAATTCCGTTGGTGCCATACGATACGGAGCTATCGAAATCGGTGTAGTCTCGGGTACAAGCTCAATACCAAACTCTACCTCCCGAACAGGTGGTAAACCCGGTAATTCTTCGGGAAAAACATCCAGATATTCACAAACCACCGGCACAGATTCAGGCTTCTTTTCTAACTCTTTGTCATCAAGTACATACGCAAGGTATGCTTCACACCCCTTTCTTACATATTTCTGGGCCAACATCGATGATATTACAGCTGGCAACCCACTCAAGTCAGTAGACTCAACTCGGATTATCTCGTTATTTACACACCTCAAATCAATGGTTTTTCTTTTGCCATTTACAATTGCATCATGTACGGTTAACCAATCCATACCGAGGATAACATCAAATTCATTAAACGGTAAAAGTATCAAATCGGCCGGAAAACAGGAACCTCGGATTACTAGGGGACATTTCTTACACACTTGATCAACAAGCACACTATGACCCAAGGGATTCGACACTCTAATAACGAACTCAGTAGACTCAACAGGTAAAGTCTTACTGGATGCTAAAGTCTCACATATATAAGAATGAGTAGAACCAGGGTCAATCAATGCAATCACATTAGTATCAAAGAGAGTGAATATACCGGTAATAACATCAGGCGAAGAAGCATCCTCGCGTGCACGTATAGCATAAGCTCTGGCAGGAGCATAAGCTCTGGCAGGAGCACGAGCCTCAGATCTGGTGGTAACATCTCTAGATCCTCTCTGACCACCACTAGCATTCCCCGCATTTTTAGATGGTCTACCTCGAGCAGTAGTAGCACCCGGTTTCCCACTCTGATTTACATTCTGTTCAGACAGTCTCGGGCAATCCTTGATAAAGTGGTCAGCTGATCCGCACTTATAACAGGAGCGGTCATGGAATCTACAACTTCCCGAATGCCATTTACCACAATACTGGTACTCTGTTCTATCTCGACGATCATTTCCAACACTGGCAACCGAAGTTACTCGTGTACTCACAGGGGGTCGATCACGATCTCGTCTAGAAAAGCCCGAAGTGTCTCTAGACCGGCCTAAGTCATCTCTAAATTTCTTCGATGACTGTTGAAAGGGCTTTCCCGAAGATCTCTTACGAAACTCCTTTGCTCCCATATCAGCTTTTCTTTTCTCCTTACTGAGCTCTTCGGCTTTGCAAGCTCGTTCGACAAGTACCACAAATTCTCGGATTTCTAAAATGCCAACATACAGCTTTATATCATCGTTCAGTCCATCCTCGAAACGTTTACACATCACAGCTTCTGAAGAAATGCATTCTCGAGCGTACCGGCTAAGCCTTACAAACTTTCATTCATAATCAGTAATCGACATGGAACCTTTTTAAGTTCAAGAAATTCCTTCCGTTTTTTATCAATGAATCTCTGACTGATATATTTTTTTCGAAACTCGGTTTGGAAAAACTCCCAATTTACTTGCTCTCTGGGCACAACAGAAATCAACGTATTCCACCAATAGTAGGCAGAATCACGTAGCAAGGAGATAGTACACTTTAGGCATTCATCGGGTGTGCAAGATAGTTCATCGAGTACCCGAATAGTGTTGTCCAACCAAAATTCAGCTTGCTCGGCATCATTGCTGTCAGTAGCTTTAAATTCAATAGCCCCGTGTTTTCGATTCATCAACTAGGGCTTATTTGACCTTATTTGGTCGATTCTGGGAGGTATTGTAGGTCTTGAGGGGTTGTATTAGTCGGGAATGGAGGTTGTGGAACAGCCGTATTAGTTCGAATGTATTGGTTGAACCAATCATTCATTACGCTATAAAAAGCCTGTCTAGCTTCGTCATTCTGATTACCCCATATCAACTAGACCCATTACTATAAGTAAACACATTTTTAAGTCAAACACACACAATGAGTATAGCTAAACCCGAACGTGTTAACGGACTTAATTCATTTACTTACACAGTTCATTTTTAAAATTTCCAGACAAGCTGGCTAACTGCATCACAGTTACTCTAAAAATCATATCTCGAGTTCCAAAACTCGAAAACCAATTCCGTAAATTTTTCCTGAAACTAGACTCATATTTCCATATAAAAAAATTTTTTCTATAATTTTTAGTCAAGCCAATTAGTACAGTTTATTAGTTAAATTCTCCCCTGTTTCAGGGTTCGACTACTCTGACCTTCATGCATTACGACTTAGATATCTCCCTGTTCAGAGCTTCAATACTTATGACGTTTGTTTCTAATGAAACTAGACTCAAAAAGGAATCTATACATATAAAGCATGACTTCTAATTATCTCTGGTTAATTTATGGTAAATTTTCAAAGTCAGAACAGGGGATCCAGTAATCGCTCTGGCCCTGTTTCATGAAAACTTAAACATCTCATAAAGTATGGCTTATATGGTCCTTTCTCTTCTTCCATATGAAAATAGACTCATCAAGGTTCGATTGCATAATTTATTCATTATTTAATTACATTTATACTATTTTTAGTGATTTTTAAAACTCACATCACTGCTGCTGTCAGCATCTATTTTAAGGCAGATTTTACCTGTTTCATAGTTTCCATGATTCAACTAGCCCTTTGACATACATAGCACCAAATATGATCGTGATTAACCATTCCAATGGCTAATCATTGCCAAGCATTTCCACACCTCTCAATAACCATATATATACACAATGATTTTAACGCTATGCTCAAAATATATAAGCCATTTTCGCATGGCCAACCGAATATATTCAATACCAGAAAGGTACTTAATTAACAACGAAGGTCAATCCTATACATGCCGTTATCAAAGTTTAACTAAAAGAGTACCAAAAGGGCTTAGATAGTGTGGACGACTTCGACTTTGACAATCCCGAGTCCGATAGCTGACGAACCAAAATCTATAAAACAGAGAATCAAAGAAACGGAATAAGCATTTAATGCTTAGTAAGTTTTGAGTAATGGAATTAGTTTCGACTAAAGTATAACACTCATATGGCTAAATGAATAACTTCATATATGCACATTCTCATAATCATACTTACTTCACGCTTCAATCAATATATTCATACACAAGGTATCAAACCTAACTAAAGGCCGAAAGTTCATTAATCAATTGAACGAATACTATTTAAAACGAATCGACTTTTCCGATGCATATACGAAACATACCTTATCGTTTGGATTTTACGAGCGTATTAATTGAATTTATTACAGCAAGATCGTTCACTTCCAAACCCAAGTATCTTCGGGACTTAGCTGGATATAGCAACTCGCACAAATGCCTTCGGGTCTTAGCCCGGATATAGTCACTAGCATAAATGCCTTCGGGATTTAGCCCGGATATAATCACTAGCACAAATGCCTTCGGGATTTAGCCCGGATATAATCACTAGCACAAATGCCTTCGGGACTTAGCCCGGGTATAGTAACTTGCACAAATGCCTTCGGGACTTAGCCCGGATATCATCCGAATAATCAAGCACATGTACCAATAAATCATGACACATCCATATTTCATTATCATAATTAGAATTCAAACACAAGACGCTTATCAACCATTATCATTTTCGGCTCAATAGCCACATACAAAGAGCATGATTTCGATTTGCTTTATAACATGATCTCTATACACATTCGGCTACCCGTCATAGGTATAAACTAATCACCTCAATATATAATTCAAGTAGAATCATTATATCACCGTTTAATTGTTATGCTTATATGTCATGACTTAATCAAATCATAAACTAAGTTCCATTATTCGAAAACTTACCTCGGATGTTGTCAAACGATTTCAACGGCTATTCGATCACTTTTCCTTTCCTTATCCAACTTTGACCCCACTTGCTCTTGAGCTACATAAGTATAAATAGAGACGTTTAATATTTCGATCAATAGTGTTTACTTATTATTCGCATTCGGTAATCAAATATCCATCTCATTTTAATATATTATCATTACCACAATAAACCTACCGATTTCATAACTAATATATGTTCATACACAAATGTTACTTTCACCAAATGCTCTTGTAATTAAAGTAACGACTTATCAGTCGACTATCAAAACCAAATGACCTTATATTACTAGATATACATGCACCCACATACATAAGCTCAATAATCATAATATAACATCATGTAATTATATCATGTATGTGGCCGAATATACTTGGTCATACATACCCAAACAAAAATCAAATTCCAAATTTTTATTCATTTGCTCCCTAACCGAATACACTCACCAAGTTCACAAACACTCTTCAACGATTTCTTTTCTTTAGTCAAACACATAATTTTCCATCTCAAAATTTATTTTCCTACCAATTTAACTTACTCCGAGGTTGAATGCTACTTTAGCATTTAGCTTATATTCTCTTCGTTATTAAGTAATTGTTCATAGCTCAACTAGCATCCATTTTCGATTTAACACAAAATTCATAACCGAATTTTGTTTATCTTAAGCTATCATTATATTATCAAAATTGAATTAATTAAACTCATATTAGCACTATCAAAACCAAAATCTATGTCTAGCATTACTCAAGGTTTATACTAAAAGAAATCCATTACAAAGCGAATTTGTTCAAATAACTCAACAATTCCACATTCATCTATTTCATGTACAAATACTAACACTTAAGTATTAACTAGTTCAACTTCAAATAACCACAAAAAAAACAACAATCTAACCCCTTAATTTCTACTATGGCCGAAAGCTTAAGACATTACCCAACTCAAAATTTTGTCATGGGTTAAGCAAAGAACTTAAGAACTAACTCAAAATATACTAAAATTTTTAAGAATTAGCATGAACTACTCACCTTATTTTGAGTTCAAGATCACCGAATGCTCTTGTTCTTTTCTTTCTTTAGAATCGACTAGGAAGAAACATGGATGAAGACATTGTTTCTTTCACCCATTTTCTTCCTTTAATTATCATTTCTTTATTTTATTACATCATCCATACTAATATGGCATCTAGCTAATTAAAGTTAATAGAAAATTCACCTTTGATTATATAATTTGTAGCATGGCCGGCCACTACCTATAGTTTGGCTAATTTGACATGCAAGTACAAGCACTTTCCCACATATATTAATAGGCCACTTTAGCACTTGTCTAGCACATTTCTAAATTGTCTCACATAAGTCCCTACTAATAAATTTCACATATACTGACCAAATTAAAGTATGAAACTTTCACACATGCATTTACTCACATCATAAACACAGAATATAACTTTTAATTATTTATAAGACCCGGTTTCGTGGTCCTGAAACCACTTTCTGACTAAGGTCAATTTAGGGCTGTCACATTATGCATTAGTACAAATAATTTGGACCGTCTTAGGCTGAAAAATTAATTCACCTTGATGCTTCAAAATTGCTTATCGGTTTTGTGCTTCTAGCAGTGTCTGCCGAGTCGTTTTTCGCCCTTTGTGCAGATCTGTTGAAAATGATCAAAATTAATCAAAATTTACTATAAAATTAAGTAAAATTCAACATGTTAATAATTTAAGTACAATTTAATTATTTTATAATAATTAAATATTTTTTGAAAAAAATTTTATCGAAACTGCATAAATTTGAGTTAAAAAGTATATGAAAAAGTGTGTATATTTTCGTGTTTCCAGTTGCTAAATCCCATTCTTTGCCTTAGGACTGTATCTTTATAGCTGAACAAAATATCAAAGTATCTCTATAGCATAGCATGATTAGTTTCTCTTCTATTTTTTTTTTTCATTCGTTTAGGTTCACGGTGATTACTCTGAAGATGTTGGTGTGAAATTAGAGAGGCCAGCGGATGAGACAATGGCTGGGTCTACTCCAGAAGTTGTTGGAGCTTGAATTTATTAATGCGTTTTCTACTTTACAGAGTTTTGTTGATCATTTTTGTTTTTGAAAACTTGAGTAGAGAATTGCTTCATGGTTTTGGTGTTAAAGATGATTTTTCAACTTAATATTGAGTGGACAATCTGTTACACCTTGGACATGTCTATTGGTATGTAGCATATATACAATTAGTGTTATTGAAAAAACTAGCGTTGGATCCTTTTAAAAATCAAGCTAATTGCTAAAGAATCAGGTGAAATTCTCCAGTAGGTGGGTTTATGGGTTAGTCTAGCATTGCAATGCGAAAGTGTTTTTTTGAAAAGTTTTAATATTTAGATTAATCTATTTATTTATTTAATCATTTAATCTATTTATTTATTTAATCATTTGAGTTTATTCATGTTTTATTTTGATCACTTATTTTAGAAATTTGTTATTTTAGTTGTTAATTTTAATCACTTCTATTAGATAATTTATCAATTTTAGATATTTTATGGTTAAATATCTTTGGTTGGTAGATGAAATGTTGACATGGCAATTTTGGTAAAATAATAAAATTTTTTCTTAAAACATTTTGTAAATTTTATTTTAATTTTACAAATTTAACATATTTAAATTTTAATATTTGCATTTTTGTCAATTTAGTTTAAATTTTAAAATTCATAATTTTAAAAATTAATAATATATTGTTTATTATAACAAGAAAAATATAAAATATTTAAAATATATTTAAAATTATTAATTTGAAATGTATGTTTCATAAATTTATGTTTATTTAAAATTTATAATGCAATTATATATCTTTTGATATTTTTAATTTTTTTTAGTCATAGTTTTTTGGTATAGACATTGTTACCAATGTAGGAGGAAGTGGGCTTGAGTTGGTTAAAATGCATTATCCTTCTATTTATGGGTTGGGGGCGGGTTATAGATAGTTTTAGTTATTATGTCAAAAAGAGCAGATATAATCATAGCCTATAATGAGATTGTTAATTTTTTTATATTTTTATATTTTTATAATAAATAATATATTTTTTTCATGTTTTTAAAATTATAAATTTTAGAATTTGAACTAAATTGACAAAATGTGTAAATATCAATGGTTAAATTTGTTAAATTTTTAGAGGACTAAATTGATAAAATATGCTATGTTAAGGGCTAGAATTAGGACTAAAGACATTTAATGGTAGAGCGATTAAAATTGACAACTTATCTAACGGGAGTAACTAAAATTGACAACTTATTAAACGAGAGTGACTAAAATAACAAAATTTTGAAATGGGTGACCAAAATAGGAAAGGGGATAAACTTGGATTACTAGATAGGTAGTTTATCCAGGTACTAAATTGTAAAATTCCAATTGCTATAAATTTTTAATTAGGAAATGACTTGGGAACTTAGATAGCATTTATCTAAAGGGCTAAAATGATTATTAAACCACTTTTTTTCTTAAGGCTAACTGAGAGTAATGATGATTTCTATTAAGCTTAATTAATAACAAATTATTTTAATCAAACCTAATTAACTTAATTAACTAAGATTAATTAAACTATAAATAAATAAGTTAGTGGCATTTTCATCATCTTATCATTCTTTACTGTCCACCATGGTTGGAAGCTTGGAAAACCCTTGAAAATTCTTCCAAACAACCGACCATCAATTAGGTAATGAAACTAAGTCATTTTCTTGTAATTTTATAGACTTTTTATCACGGAAGCTTGATTTAGCTAGCCCATATACCAATTTGTAAAATTGTCAAAGTTTTAGAAAGTTGTCACTGTTAATTTCTTGAAGATTTAGGTGTGAAATTGATAGATTTTAAGGTCAGATGATGAAAAGGACTAGATTGTAAAGTTAATTTAGCTTAATTGTTAGTTTCTAACATTAGGAACCAAATTGAATAAAATGAAAATATGTTATGAAATTTTGATAGGAATAGGAAGTAGAAAGTCCCTAATAAATATATATGAAATTGGATTTTGATTCGAAGCTTTAAATTGGAAGTTATGTTTGCCCCGAGTTTAGGGACTAAATTGTATAAATTGCAAAATATGTTTGACTTTGTATTTGAATACAAATTGGATGGAATTTGATATTGTGTTATTGTTGAATTATTATTCGTAGATAAAGAAGACGTAGAGTCGTTAAGAGGGAAAAGAAAGGCGAGAGCTGACGACAAGTGACTCAAGCTTTCAATTTGTATTTCTATGATTCGAGATCAATTTAATTACTGCATATTCATGAAATTTTACATTATATAATATTGAGGTTAGTTATCAATGGTTATTTGAATTGAATTGCTATAGTTGAGATTTAATATTGAGACAGGGACTAAATTGAATAGAAAGTTGTATGATTTGATTGATATATGATAATTGGTATGAAATTGAGGTGAAGCATGCTATATTAAACGATGGAATGATGATGTTGTAAGGCCCTAAAAATAGGTCTAGTAGTTTCGGGTAAGTTTACCAGGTTCTGAGTGAAAATTAAGAGTTAATCGGGTTTATTAGTAAATTTTTAATTAGCTTAATTTCATTTAAAATTAGAAATAATATTCTAGAAAATAAAAATATTTTTAGAAAAATTAATATTATAGTTTTAAATAATTTTCGGTAAAATAAATATTTTGGGTCAAATTAGAATTGAAAAATAAATTAAAATGAGGGTTTAATTGAGAGAATTTAAAATATTAATTACATAGGACCATTTTGCAAAACAAGGGAAATGTTTGAGTGGTTTTATGACAAATTACCCATATTTTCGGAACTTTGGAGGGAAATGATTGCTTTGTAAAACAAGGGAATTGTGGGAGTGGCCTGATGGCAATTTCCCTAATTTTTAAAAATCAGGTGGGGGGTTTTTTAGCTTAAAAACACTGCAATCCCCTCACTTCACACACAATTTTCACTTGATTTCTAAGCGTTTTCTCTCGTTTTTCATTTTCATTTTTGGAGCCCACATATCAAAGATTAGATCTCATCTTCTATTTCCTCCAAATTCTCTAGAAAAGATTTTCAAAGTTACGAAAAAACTTATCCGAGTTCTTCAAAGATCTTGATCCAATATTCAATATTGATGATTCTAGATCGATTGAAGGTGATTTCTCAACTCTAAATTCATTTTAAAATTTTTTTAATCATTATTTTCGATTTAAATCAATTGAAATGGTTTTTCAAATCTTGATCTCCTCTTTCTTGAACATGAAATTCATCAATGGTGAATTCATGGTTTTGAGTTGGAATCCAAGTTTAAATGGATATCTAAGCTCAAATCATGTTTATTAAGAGGTTTTTTATCAGAAAACAAAATATTAAACTCGTTTGATTAATCAATTTTGACAAATCTGTTTTTAACTAAGAACATGAGTTGATTTTTCGAAAAATTATGAAACGATTTGTGATAGCAAGATAAATGTTTATTTTTAATATATTTATTTTTGGCTAATTATTGAATAAAATGCTATTAAATTTGGTTTTTTCTTATCAGGAATGAAGTTGTTGTGTTGAATTCAAACTCTTAAAAAGGGGGTTAAATTGGAACAAAAAGGCAAAGAGGAGGGCAAGATTGAAAGAATGAAGATTTAAAGTTGATTGGATAAAGATTGAAAGTTAAATATTAAAAAAAAAGTGACTAGATAAAGATTGAAGGATTTTTTATATTGTTCGTAATTAATTTAAATTTAATTTATAGTTTAAATTTGATTTTTAAAATTTTGATTTATTTAGTGATAATATTTAGTAAAAATCTAACTAAATTTTAGCACTGGAAGTGTGTATAAAAACCTAGCGGCTACAGCCAATTAAACAGACACTTTGGCCTTTGCCATTTAATAAATTCCTTTATTTTTTCCTCCTGCGTCACTTTTCATTCTGCCATTTCAACTCTTTTTCTTTTACTTTCAACTTTTTGGCTATTTGCCTTTCAAGCCCTTCTCTTTTTACTTTCCATAATTCTATTTAAATCATTTATTTTCAAGCATTATTCTTTTTATGAGTAACTAATCCCTTTTTAGCCTTAGCCCGATTATCGTTTCTACAAAGTAATCGTGAGATATGAACTCACAATAAATACTTTGAAATTCAATATTCGCTATCTCTCCGGTATACGGGGTAGTAGAAATTCGTCCCTTAAAGTCGATTTGATTTCAATTCAAAAAACGCGTATTGGGTTGGAATCGTTTGGCGTATAGTTGGGAAGTTGAGTCAGTTGTGCTGTATTCAAAATCCCTTGAACAAATTGGTGTTTTCAATTGGAAAAAAGCTAGTTGGATTCCGTTAAGGGAGATTGTGATCAGATTTAAACGACCCAAACGGTTGAGGCCATTAATTTGAGATGGGCTTTTCAAATCTCAAGGCTGTAGAAGTCTTAAATTACGAGTACGTACCACGTGGTTAGAAATTTGACAAGGGTCAATTTGCTGGTCATACCAAGATCAACTACAAGAGGAAGAGTTGGCGGTTTGAGGCATCCTCGATTGCTATAACCAGCTTATCGCTTGAATGAAAAAATCTATTTTAAGGATTGATTCAAGATTAGAGTACATCAAGGCTAAGGCTAAGGCTAAGTTTGAAAATATTTTATTTACCAATTTACTTTATTTGCTTAAATTTATTTTTGAAATCTCGAATATGTTTTTATTTTATTTTATTATATTCTGTATTTCCTTATTTTATTATCTTTATCAATTTAAACCCCCCATTTTTATTTTTTTCATCATTGCTACGCTCAGGTTGTGGGCACGACAGTGATTGCGACAACGATATTGTCACGAAAAATGATGCGAGTCTCAATGATACGAACCGCCTCGGGGAGAGTCGAGTCGTATGCGAGTTTGCCCGATTGTCTACGAGAAAGTATCGTTCGGTTTGTTCAAAAAAGATGTTTCTAAATAAATTATGCGGAAGCTATTCAAGGGGTTCAAATGAAGGGTTTAAAATATGAATATTAAGGTTCAGTTTAAAGTAAATGAAAGAATGGAAAGAAGGAACTCAAAAGCAAGCACGAACCAATATTAGAAAATATCGACCCAAATTCTTATAGGCTTTCAAGGCGAAAATGAAAATGATAGAACCTCGACCCATTACTTAACAAAGTAGGAACCTTGGTATATGGGCGAACGAAACAGGGTTGACGCTACTACTAGGTAGATAAGTCAACAAAGTCTCAAACAAAGTTTAGAGAAGAAAATTCTCACAAGATTAAATTCAATAAAAATTTTGGCAAAAAGTTAATGAACATTTGTTCTTGTGAGGTTGCTTCCTCTCATATCTCGTACAAGTTTCGAAAGACTTATCTGGCTTGTGCTAGTGGCATCAATAATCTTGTTTGAACTTATCACCAATCTTGGTGTGGCGTTCACCTATCCATCTATCCATCTTTTCACCTTAACAATATAGGAACCGGGGTGACACTTCTTAGTGTTGAATCATTCCTGACGTTGAGTTCGTTTTTCCATTCCCCATCTTTCAACTTTTCCTTCTTGTAACCAAACCGACTCATTTATCCATCACCCATCTTTGGTACACATAACCGAACCTATTACTAAACTTACCCTTCTTGAAACCTTTCGCTTATTCTAATCCATTATTTTACTTTTATTACTAAAATTCGAGGCACGAACGACTCTCTCAAACTACAATCGGGCAACTACGTGAATTCGACTCATCTACCTGGGCCGGATCACATCACTCAAGGCCCAAAATAAGACTCATGAACATGATGAGCTCAAATTTCCTCAAGGCCCAATTTTAAGGTCAAAGGCTAAGAAAATTCGAGCAAGATTGAACAAGACCATTCAAGACTTCGTTACCAAGGCCCTAGATGCGCACATGATCGAAAAAGAAAATCAAGATTCAGTTTCTTATTTTCAAGAAAATCAAGAAACCGAATCTTGGTCCAATTTTATTGTTTTGGACAATTTCAAGAATCAAGAAAATCAAGATTTCAAATCTTGGAAATCTTGGTCTAAGAAACCGAATCTTCCAGCCATGGCACATTGGATTTCATGTACGAGCTTGAACGAGCCAATTTCGAGAGCAAATGAATCACAAGACCAAGTTCTTAAAAAAATGGTCCATTAAGATGTCTACAAGCCCATCTTAAAGTTTGGAAAGTAATTTAATTGAATATCAGGCCAAATTATCAAAGTGGCCCAAATTGTAAAATATTTAAACTATAGGTCCAATTTTATTTTAATAGGTGGATTATCATGTAAGAATTCAGCCCAAAGAGCCCACTTAATTCCTTTGGCTGAATTTCAATTAAAAGTCCACACTTAGAATTATTTTATTTGATGAGTTGTCATGTTAGGTATTCTATTAGGGTTAGGAAAATTTATTTTAAGGGCTTATAAGTAGCATGGACATTCACCCTTATACACACATAATTGATTTATGTTTTTTTTTTAAGTTAATAATAATTCTCTTTGAGTATTTCTTTAAGAATTGCTCTTGAGTTTCTTTTAGAAGCTGTTTTAACAATCTTTCAGGTTGTGGGAATCATCTTCAAGCTTTTTCTTGCCAAGGTCTCTTTCTTGGAAGGGGAATTAGAGCTATTGAAAGGTGTTGTGGATTCTTAATGTTTCCAAGGCTTCTTAAGGCGTCATCTTCTCTTTTCTATCCTTAATTTATCGTTTCTTGCTTATTTAAGTTAGTTCTTGCTGTTTTGGCTTGTTGATTTTATTGATTTTTGTTCTATGTTAAAGTTGCTTCAAGAAAGATGTTCTCCTACCTTGTTCCATCAAGAAACACATCAAAATTAGTAGTTTTATTCTTTTCTTGTTGTTTCAAGCATTCTTGCACAAAATAGTTTGCTTTTGTCTTTAAAATCACTTCTAACAAATCTGTTTGTGTTTTATTTTTCCAGATTTGGTCAGAGCATTTTCTTGAGGTCCAATGACAGTTTCTTTCCATCCAAGAAACCCTAACTCGTTCTCTTTTAGACTCTTTACTAGCCGGTTCATCTTTCTTTCATTTTAATTTCATTTGACTCTCATTTGTGACAACTAATCTGTTTTTGTTGTTTCTTGTTTCAATTTAAGTTCGTCTAGAGATCTAGAATAAATCCACAACTTTGACAAACCTTATAATCCAATTCTGCATTCATTCACATCATTTTTTATCAGAAAAAGGCCAAATTAGATAGCCAATCCCTGTGGATTCGACCCTACTGCTCTATACTGCTATTTAGTGTTATCTTGTCGTAAGAATTTATATTTGGTAGTTTTGACGCCCATCAGTTTTTTTTTGATGAAATTGATGCTTAGATTTTGCGTTGCGTTGCAGAGAAGGTCATTTAAGGGTTGGAATTTGTGTTTCGGTTATACCGTGAGTTTTCGGTAAGGTAGATTGGAAAGGCATTTTAGATCCATGTAGTTCATGATTTTTTTGATTTTCTTTTTTGTTAATGATAGCTTGTAACATGTATTCGATATTTGGGAGATCGGAGATCCATTTATCCAATGCATGATCACATGTTTATATTTTGCCATGGATGTCATTTGCCAATATAAGTGTTTGTTTGTTAATTAAATTATGTTTCCATATGCTATAATAAATGTGATTTTTACTCGTGGAATAACATATGGAATTATGATGTTATGATGTTGCATTATTGCTGGAAATTTCAGTCAATTGAATGCTATAATTGAACATGAAAATATAATTGAAACTATGATTCATATACTTGAAATTTGATACATGATTTGCCTTAGTTTAAGTATGTTTTTGGTGTGATTTATTTATTGAATTTATGGCCACTCACTGAGCTTTTTTAGCTCACACCCTCACAGCTTTGTGCAAAGTTTTTTTTTTTCAACTTTGGGGAGTTGAGGAGCAAGGGCAAGGCTGGTCCAAGTTGAAGGCTATTTGGTAGTATAGATTAAGAACTCTTCTTTAGAAACATTAGAGGGCATTGTCGCACTTAAGTGGGATAATTTGATATACTTGTAATGGAGATTTGAGACTTTTATTTGGATTTTATTTTTAAGATGTTATACTTGTTTTTTTAATGATTGTTTTTATGGCTAAATGTTGTGTGGATTATGGTATGTTGCTAAGTGATATCATGGTGTGTGACATCCCTAAATTGACCCTAGTCGGAAAGTGTAATAGCCCAAAATTGGGTCTAGTTGGAACAGAGGTTTCGGGACCACAAAATTTGAGATATAAATAATTATTTTATGATTATTTTGAGGTATATGATATGATTGCATGATTGTGTGAAAATTTCGTGAATAAATTCTATACATAAAGTGCTTAATTCGAAGTTAGGGACTAAATTGAATAAGTTGCAAAACTTGCATTCTAGAAGTTTCTAATATGAAATTGATTTGAAATATTAATTAGGAGGTCTTAAATAGAAATTTGACCAATTTCTAAGTTATGGACAAAAATTGGACATGGATGGAATTTTGGAAAGTTTAGTAGTAAGGGTATTTTGGTCATTTAGGGTAAAATGAATTAAAATACAAAATTAAAAGCCAATTTTGCTCATCTTCTTCATCATGGACGTGTATACCAAGGAGACTCCATGGATAGGGTTTTCAAGCTTCCCAAGCTCAATTGTAAGTCCGTTCTAACCCGTTTTTCAAGTTCTTTACGTTTTGGAGTCCCAGTAACTTGATTTAGCTTATGCTAGCAATAATTCAACCTAGGGTTCATATTTGGAAAAATACCCATAGGTAAAATTTGTGTATTCTGGTGTTTTATGATATAATATGAGGTTTTAAATTATGTTACAGAACTTGTGCAACTCGGTTTTAAGTGAAAACGAGCAAAATGGCTTAATCGGTAAAAATACCTAATAGTCATAAATATATGTTAGAGTGAGAATTTGATGTTGCCATAGAAGGGAAAAGTGATCATCATGTCATAAAACATAAGAATAAGGGATGAAGTTTAATTCCTGAGCCTAGGGGCAAAAGTGTAAATATGCAAAAGTTTAGGGGTAAAATTGTAATTTTTCTAAAGTTTGAGTTAAGGACTGTTTTGAATAGTACATTAATTAAATAAGTAAAATATGATGATTTAGATCCCGGAAAACGAGATTTGAACCTAGAATGAGAGAAAAATCGAAAATTGAGAAAGTTGGTAAAATGGCCGTTTTAATATCAATGTAAGTTCATATGTATAATAAGTATTAATTTATGCATGTTTCAATGTAAAATTGATATATTTACTATGATCTCCGAGGTGTTGAAAGTATGTAAGTTGGTATGATAATAATACAACAATAATGCTGTAATTTATATTTGAAAGTTAAATTTAGTGAATTAATTGAATTATGTTAAATTAAATGATTATGGTGCCAAGTTTATGAATTGATTTAAAAATATGTCTATGGTACATGAAGTGCATTGAATTATCATACATAAATGTGATTTCTATGATTATGGATATTATGGGAAATTGTAAGTTCATATGATTTTTAATAAGACAATGTGTAATTTAATGTTATTGCGTTGATATTAAATGAGATGTAAGTTTATATGTAAGTAATACATTACTATTACTTGTATTATGATATTTTATAAAAATATTGGAAATATGTTTGTGGATAATTACTTGATTGGTGAAATTGTTGGAAAAGAGAGAAATCCGATTGAACCTTGAAAAGATTGGATGATCTGAGATGGTATGTAGCTAGGTCACATGTATAGTCTTGAGTGCACATCATGTGTACAAGAGAGCTACAAGACATTATGATGTAGTTAGGTCGCATGGGTGATACTATGTGTACACCATGTAGACAAGAGAGCTACGGGATATATGTAGCTAGGTCACATGCGTGGTTCCAAGTGAAGGACACCATGTAGACAAGAGAGCTACGAGATAAAGCTGGCTAGGTCACATGGGTGGTACTAAGTGTTCACCATGTGTACAAGAGAGCCGAACTATATGATGGGTGGAGCTATGTGCTAAAACCACCAAGTATCGAGGATTGATCCAAGTGTTCAACGGAGACTCTCTAAGTATTGCTTTGTGAGTTTTGTGATGAATATGTGCAGAACTTGGTTATGTGAATGATGTGTTCATTAAGTGACCGGGATGTGGTAAGGTGATGTGTTCATTAAGTGACCAGGATGTGGTAAGGTTATAAACAAGTAAGTTATACATGAGGATGATTTTATGGTGATCTTGTGATCATGGGCCTATACTTGTGATGTATGAAATGTGGTGAAAATGATTTGTGATATAAATGTTAAAATGAGGTTAATACAAAGAAAGTGTGAAAGAGTGAATTAGCAATAAAACTGTTTTGGATAGTAGCAGTGACGTGATTTTGAAAAATCACAAAAAATATTATAAATTGAATCAGAGACTGAATGAGATATCAAATTAAAGCTTAATGAGTCTATTTTCATATAAAAGAAACATAGAAATAAAAGGAGTTCTATATTTTGAGATATTTATGTTTTCGTGAGACTGATTCAGAATGATTACGTGATCCCCTGTTCTGACTTTGGAAAATCACAAAATTTGGAGAAAAATAATTAGAGGCTCAAAATTATATTTTTAAAATCCATAATGAGTCTATTTTCAAGATAAATCAACAAGAACATTATCCGAGTTCTGTACTATGAGATAATTATTTTTAGTGAAGAGAGGTCAGAACTGTCAGAAAGTGAAACAGGGAAATTTTAATGAATAAACTGTACTAATTGGATAAACCAAAATTATGAAAATTTTATGGTGGAACGATATGTGAGTCTAGTTTCAGGGAAATTTACGGATCTTAATTTGGAGCTCTGTATCTCGAATTATAAATAATTAAATGACTATGACTCGTGTAGACAGTTTGATGTGAACATTTATTAGTAAATTGTGAAATCGTACTTACAAGAATGCTATATACATTAAGGATGTGGAATGGAGAGGAGGAGGAGGAAAATAAATATATGTGGAATACATGGAAACTATGGTATATGAAATATTGATATAATGAAATAAATGATATGTGTTTATAAGAAAATAAAAGAGAATGTTATGTATCATGACATGTGTATATATATATATATATATATATATGACTAGTCTCAATGTAATGCTTGTTGGGTATGGAATTGAATTGAAATGTTTCGACAAACATGCTATTTTATGATCCGAGTCGTGGTATTTTATAAAGATATGATCTAGCTTTAAATATGAATGCTTGATGATTAAGTGAAGATATTTAGTAAGATGATAATCTTGGTATAAATGTATAAGTGGTACTATAATAAACAAGGTAAAATGAGTATGAGAGACACATGTATGATGACATACAAATGCTATGTTTGTGGTTTAATTGAGGATGTTTAATCATTAAATGAATACCATGTTATATGCTTTTGATTTTGTATAAGTGTGTAAGAGATCAAGGTTGACCAAAGTTTGGAAAATAGCCTATGTATATTCCACATGTGAGAGACACGACCATGTGTCTCAACTGTATGGAACACGACTTTGGGACACGGTGTGTGGAGCCTTAAAGCATGAAATTTCCAAGATTTTCGTAAGTTCTCGGTTTAGTCCCAAACCCTTTCTAAAGTATGTTTTGGGCTCAGTAGACTCAAATAAGGGACTATGTGTAAGAGAATGAACGCTTTGAAATATGAATAAAATTTTATGGCTCGTATTTTAGTTTAATGTTTGTATGTTTGTCTGGTAACGCCTCGTACCTTAACCCTCCTCGGATACGGGTAAGGGGTGTTACAGAAAGTGGTTTCGGGACCACTAAACCGAGTCATAATAATAATTAACCATCATAATTGATACTCATTATATGTATATATGCATGTGTGAAAATTTCATGTTTGGATTTTGTTAATTGTAAGTGAATTTTTATCAAATAGGACTTATGTGAGAAAATTTAGAAATGTGCTAGGCAAATGTAAGGTGGCCTATTAATACATGTGGGAAAGTGTTGTCCTTGCATGTCAAATTAGCCAAAATGAAGCATGATGGCCGGCCATACTATGGGTGGAAACATGTCTCCAACATGTTAGACTAGTGATGCATGTAGGAAACAATAAATTAAGAAAGTTAGCATTAAAGAAATGGAAAAAGAAAATGATGATAACAAAAAAAAAAAAAAAGTGTGGATGCTTCCCCCTTGCCGTACATGAGAGAAACAAAACAAAGAAAGAAAGAAAAAAAATGTTCATTCTCTCATTTTCTCCTTGCTTGGCGAATGTACTAAGAAGAAAGGGGAAGCTTGAGAAAATCAGCCATGGGAGTTTGCTAGACTAAGGTATGTTGATGTTATCCATGAGATTTATGCATGTTTTTAGTTGATAGTTTGAGTTCCACCTAACCCATGGTCTAAACCTTTACCATGAAATGGGGATGATATTCGGCCATGGGTGTTGTCTTCTTGGTATCATTGATGTTTGATGTTTGATGTTGTGGTGGTGAGGCATGAAGATGAGTTAAGGTTCAACTAAGGTGGATTTGTGGATGTTATTTGCATGCTAAAGGTAAAGCTTGTAATGATGCATGGTATGGTGTTGTATGGCATTTGGCCATGGTAGGAAATAAAAGGAAACTATGTTCGTTGTTCATGTCATTTGAATGAGAAGTGCTAGTAAGGTGAAGTACAAATGTTAGTGTTTGATTTACTAGTGTATATATGCATACTAGCCTAGTTGTGAACTTGAATCAAATTGGTGTTAAGTCGATACAAGCGACCTTACTTGTTGAATGTATCAACTGTGGAAATCGGCCTTAACATGAATGTGTATGTTCGGCCACATGAACGAATACATATGTTGATGTGTATATTCGCCTTAGGTAGCCTATTGAGGGCCTTAGCTTTTCCTTGATGCTTGAATGAATTGTATTGAATTGCTTGATGTAATATAAAATGTGCATGACCAATGTGTATCCAAGCAAAAGGGTGGCCATATGACCATTTAAACTCCTTGTCATATTCGCCATAAGCTAGCATAATGAGGTTTTAATAAGTTAAATTTGTGTGAACTAGCTCAAGAACTCAAAGGATCAAAGTTGGACAAGGGAAAGACAAAGTAATTGAATAGCCATTGAAAACGTGCGACAACATCCGAGGTAAGTCATTAAGCATATATTTGGTATTGATTTAAATGATCATAATATATATGCAATTGTGTTTAATGAATTGATGTGTAAATGAAAATGTATGTGTATGGAATGATGCCATTGTTGAATGTATAAAGGCAGCAAAATGCATAAGGTATTGGTCACGGCACTAAGTGTGCGGGTATAAATGGACACGGTGACAAGATTGGCACTAAGTGTGCGGGTTTAAAATTGTACAGCACTAAGTGTGCGAGTTTGATTCTATAGCACTAAGTGTGCGAGCTGAAAATATATAGCACTAAGTGTGCGGATTCACTATATGCTCTTGTATTACAATTGGCACTGAGTGTGCGACATTATCGAGTTAATCCCGGACAGCGAATCGGGTAAGTACCTTGAGCTCATGACGAATAGGCAATATGTTCATGCTCGGGGTTGAGCTTGGTAAGCTTTAAATCTATGTGATGATTGCAATTGTGTGATTGTGGTGAAAATGAGTTAGTGTGTGAAAATGCCTCAAATATCTTATCGTATAAATATGAAATGTGGATGTATGGCTTGGTATGAGATTGAACCGAAAGGTCCGAGGAATTATGGTATAGTTTCGATATGGATGAAGTACCTAGCCTTGTTTCATTGTTTCACTTTGTGATGAATTTAGCTAATGGATAATTGTAAAGTGCTTATGACTTACTGAGTTATAAACTCACTCGGTGTTTTCTTGTCACCCATTTTAGGTCTCTTGGACTCGTATTGTTGCGTGCTCGGAACCGTCGTTGAAGTCATCACACCGCTGAAATATTTTGGTATTGTCTTCGTTGTTGAAGAACATTTGGCATGTATAGGCTATTATATTTTGTTGAACTGTGGGTTGTAAACTTTAAGCCATGTGAAAATGGCCTATGTGGTCGTCGAGTGGGATGCTAGAACCTATAGCCACGAGTCTTAGAAACTTTAATTTTGATAAGGTGGCCATAATTTGTGTCATGTTTGATGGATGATTAAGGCCAAGGAAAGATTCATGAAATTGGCATAGTCTACTGCAGTAACTGTTGCGGACAGCAGCAGTGAGGTGAGATTGAAAAATCACTAAAATAGTAGAAGTAGAATTAAATAGTGAATAAATTATGCAATTTAACCTTGATGAATCTAGTTTAATATGGATGGAACGAAACGACCATATGAGCAGTATATTGAGAGATATTAAAGTTCTCGTGAGACAGGGCCAGAACGGTTTCTGGGTCCCCTGTCGTGACTTTGAAAATTTACTATAAATTATCCAGAAAGAATTAGAAGTCATGCCTTATATGTGCAGATTCCATTTTGAGTCTAGTTTCATTAGAAACAAACTCCACCAGTATTAAAGCCCTGTACAGAGAGATATTCAAGTTTTAACGCGCGAAGGTCAGTGTAGTCGACTTCTGTAACATTGGTGACTTTAACTAATAAACTGTACCAATTGGCCCAACCAAAAATTCTAGAAATAAATCCATGGATAGATATATGAGTCTAAATTCAGGAAAAATTTACGGAATCAGTTTCCGAGTTTCGAAACTCGAGATATGATTTTTATGGCGACAGTGATGCAGCATTTCCAGCCTGTCTGGAAATGCCAAATTGGTTGGTACCTTGAGAAGATTTGGCCCATTAACCCCTCGTGTCCGACACCGGCGACGGTCACGGGTTCGGGGTGTTACATTTCATTGGTATCAGAGCTATGGTTTAGTCGGTTCTAGGACTACCATAGCGCGTGTGAGTCTAGCTATACATGCCAAATTGTTAGTGCTTAATAATGTGATGACTTCTAACGGTTGAAATTTTTGTTTTGATTAGCAATGGAACCCGGGGTAGAGAGACCCTTGGCGGATGACGTTGAAAGTGTAGCGGCTGCTCTGCGCAAGGGACACCGCCGTTGAGCCTCGATCATCCGCGAATAATCAAAATGAAGGGCGAAACAAGCCTTCTTCACCATGATGAATGAGTGGGTCGCGCAATATGCCCGAACCAACCCGGCTGTCCAACCATTCCCGAATTTAAATACTCCACCCCAAGAGCCCGCAATGCCTCCGATTCTTGATCTTGTGAGGCTGAGTAAACCACCGTGGACTTGATTAGGAAGCGTGGGGCCGAGGAGTTCAAGGCCATAGTTACCGATGATGCCGAAAAGGCCGAGTTCGCTCGATAACACCATTAGAGTGTTAGATGAACTGTCATGCACACCGATGAATGTCTTAAGTGTGCTATATCCTTGTTGCGAGACTCACTTACTATTGGTGGAGGACTTTAATTTCCATAGTCCCAAATGAACGAGTTACTTGGGATTTCTTTCAATCCAATTTCGAAAGAAATACATTAGTCAACAGTTCATCGATCGAAGCGTAAGGAATTCTTGGAACTCAAGCAAGGCCGGATGATCAGATCTGAATCTGAACATGAGTTCGTAAGACTTAGTCGGTATGCTCGGGAGTGTGTGGCTGATGAGGTTGCGATGTGCAAAAGATTTGAAGAAGGATTGAATGAAGAGTTAAAGTTACTAGTGGGAATTTTGGAGATAAAGGAGTTCGTGACACTAGTCGAACGAGCTCGCAAGGCGGAAGAACTTGGGAAGGAGAAGAAGAAGGCTGAATTTGAAGCAAGAGATTACCGTAAAAGATCGACGAGTAAAGCTCCGTTCTCGGCTGTAAAGAGATTCAGGGAGGACACCAGTAAGTCGAGGACGACTGCGGGAATTTCCATTAGAGCCCGACCATTGACGGACTCCCGAGCTACTTCAGTAGCTAGTGTGGGCAATAATCGTCAAGAGAGACCTGAATGCCCCCAATGTGGAAGACGACACCTAGGTGAATGTTGGGGTAAGTCTGTTAATAGGGCCTGTTATGGATGCGGTTCAAGGACCACTTCATTAGAGATTGCACGGAGCTAGATGAGAGGAATAAGACGCAAGGTGCAAGACCTAGTGGAACGACGGTGGAGGTAGGCCCCGAGAATCTCTGGAGGTAGGGGTGGTAATCGAGAGGAGCCTCTAATACTGGCTGTCCGATCCGAGACCCGTGCTCTGCTAGAGCATATGCCATCCGCGCACGAGAGGAGGCATCCTCCCCTGACGTTATCACTGGTACTTTTACTCTCTTTGATACTATTGTGATTGCATTGATTGACCCCGGCTCTACTCACTCATATGTATGTGAAACCTTAGCATCCAAGAAGACTCTACCGCTGAGTCTCATGAGTTCGTAATTCGAGTGTCAAACCCTTTGGGTCAATACGTGCTCGTTGATAAAGTGTGCAAGAGATGCCCCCTAATAATTCGAGAATCCTGTTTTCCGGCCGATTTGATGCTTCTACCATTTCATGAATTCGATGTTATTCTTGGTATGGATTGGTGACCGTACATGATGCAAAGGTGGATCGCAAAAGGAAAACCATTGATTTGAGGAGTGCAAATAATGAGGTAGTCCGAGTCGAGTCTCTCGATTTAAAAGGAGCGCCACGATAATATCTTCTATGACCGCTCGGAGGTATGTGAAAAGGGGTGAAACATACCTTGCGTATGTGTTTGGAAGTAAAGAGACGGAAAGGAAACTCGAATCGGTACCGTGGTTTGTGAGTATTCGATGTTTTTCCGAGGAGTTACCGGATTGCCACCGGTTCGAGAAGTGGAATTCGCATCGGTTGTACCGGTACTACGCCGATTTCAATAGCCCCGTATCGTATGGCATTAATGGAATTAAAGGAATTGAAGGTTCAATTGCAAGAATTGACGGATAGAGGTTTCGCCGATCGAGTTTTTCTCCATGGGCGCTTTGTATTGTTTGTGAAGAAGAAAGACGGAACCATGAGGTTGTGCATCGACTATCGTCAACTCAATAAAGTGACGATAAAGAATAAATATCCATTGCCACGAATTGATGATTTGTTTGATCAATTAAAGGGAGCCTCGGTGTTTTCAAAGATAGATTTGAGGTCGGGTACTATCGGTTGAGGGTCCGAGAATCGGACATACCCAAAACCGCTTTTAGAACGAGGTACGGTCACTCTGAATTCTTGGTGATGCCGTTTGGGCTCACTAATGCCCTGCGGTGTTTATGGATTTAATGAATAGAATTTTCAGGCCATACTTGGATCGGTTCGTAGTTGTATTTATCGATGACATTTTGGTCTATTCGAGAGATGAAACCGAACATCTTGAACACCGAGGCTAGTGTTGGAAATCTTACGAGATAAGCGATTATACGCAAAGTTCAAGAAATGTGAATTTTGGTTGAAAGAGGTTAGCTTTTGGGGCACGTGGTGTCCGCATCGGTGTCGGTGGACCCAAACAAAATTCGCCATAGTCGATTGGAAACCACCAAGGAATGTTACCGAAGTTAGGAGCTTTTGGGGCTTGCGTTATTACCGACGATTTGTAAAAGGTTTCTCGACGATAGCCACGCCAATGACGGCTTACTCCAAAAGGATGTTAAGTTCGAATGGACGGAGAAATGTCGAAAAGTTTCGATCAATCGAAAGCTTATTTGACCGAAGCCCCAATTCTAGTGCAACCGAATCGGGCAAAGAGTTTGTCATTTATAGTGACGCATCCCTACTTGGGTTGGGTTGCGTATTGATGCAAGAAAGGCGAGTTGTGGCCTATGCGTCGAGACAATTAAAGCCACATGAGAAAAATTATCCGACCCATGATCTCGAATTGGTCGCCATCGTATTCGCCTTAAAGATATGGCGACATTACTTATTTGGTGAGAAGTGCCATGTGTATTCGGATCACAAAAGTCTCAAATATTTGATGACCCAAAGAGACTTAAATCTGCGACAAAGGCGATGGCTCGAGTTGTTAAAAGATTATGAGCTCGTCATTGATTATCACCCGAAGGGCTAATGTGGTTGCGGATGCCTTAAGCGGAAATCACCGCTTGCTTTATGACGATGAATGTACACTTGTCTATCCTACCCGACAATGTGTTAGTAGCTGAATTGAAAGCCAAACCATTATTGATACGTCAAATTCGTGAAGCTCAAGAAAGTCGACGATGAGTTGGTTGCAAAACGGGATGAGTGTGTTCGAACAAGGACTCGGAATTTCAAATCGATGATGACGATTGTTTGAGGTTTAGAAGTCGTCTGTGTATTCCAAAGAATTCGGAACTTATTCCAATAATTTTGAACGAAGCCCATTGTAGCCGAATGGCAATCCACCCGGGGAGTACGAAGATGTACAACGATTTGAAACGTCGATTTTGGTGGCATGGTATGAAACGAGACATCTCGATTTTGTTTGAGATGTTTAATATGTCAACAAGTGAAAGCGGAACATCAAGTGCCTTGAGATTACTTCACCGATCACGATACCCGAGTGGAAATGGGATCGAGTCACAATGGACTTTGTATCCGGACTGCCATTGTCAGTGAGTAAGAAGGATGCGATTTGGGTCGTTGTCGATAGACTGACTAAGTCGGCTCACTTTATCCCCATACGTACGGATTTTTCAATGGACAAACTAGCCGAATTGTACGTTTCTCAGATTGTGAGATTACACGGGGTGCCTATTTCCATCGTGTCGGATAGAGATCCGAGATTTACCTCGCGATTTTGGAAGAAGTTTCAAGAAGCTTTGGGTACCAAGTTGCATTTCAGCACCACCTTTCACCCCCAAACCGATGGTCAATCCGAACGGATAATTCAAATACTCGAGGATATGTTGAGATGTTGTATCCTTGAGTTTAGTGGTTCATGGGAACGGTATCTGCATTTGATTGAATTCGCTTACAACAATAGCTTTCAATCAAGTATTAAGATGGCGCCTTACGAGGCTTTATACGGTCGTAAATGCCGTACCCATTATTCGGGTGAACTTAGTAAAGGTAAATTCTTCGGGTTGATTTGGTTAAGGATGCCGAGCAAAGAGTTCGAGTAATTCGTGAAAGTTTGAAAGTCGCCGGATCGCCAAAAGTCGTATGCGGATTTGAAAAGAAAAGATATTGAATATCGGGTTGGAGACAAGGTCTTTCTCAAAGTTTCACCTTGGAAGAAGGTGCTTAGATTTGGTCGTAAGGGCAAATTGAGTCCGAGGTTCATCGGGCCATATGAAGTATCCGAACGAGTTGGGCGATCGCATATCGATTAATTTTGCCCCGAGCTCGAAAGGATTCACAACGTTTTCATGTCTCGATGCTTGACGATATAGGTCGATCCATCGCACGTAATTGCTCCATCCGAGATTGAGATTCACCTAATTTGAGCTATGAAGAGGAACCGTTCGCATTATGAGGCGGGAAGTAAAGAGTTGCGCAATAGGAAAATCCCGTTAGTGAAGGTGTTGTGGCATAAACACGGAATGGAAGAAGCCACTTGGGAACTTGAGGACTCTATGAAAGAGCGATACCGAGCCTATTTACGGTAAGATTTTCGGGACGAAAATTTCTTAAGTGGGGGAGAGTTGTGACATCCCTAAATTGACCCTAGTCGGAAAGTGGTTTCGGGACCACTAAACCGAGTCATAATAATAATTAACCATCATAATTGATGCTCATTATATGTATATATGCATGTGTGAAAATTTCATGTTTGGATTTTGTTAATTGTAAGTGAATTTTTATCAAATAGGACTTATGTGAGAAAATTTAGAAATGTGCTAGGCAAATGTAAGGTGGCCTATTAATACATGTGGGAAAGTGTTGTCCTTGCATGTCAAATTAGCCAAAATGAAGCATGATGGCCGGCCATACTATGGGTGGAAACATGTCTCCAACATGTTAGACTAGTGATGCATGTAGGAAACAATAAATTAAGAAAGTTAGCATTAAAGAAATGGAAAAAGAAAATGATGATAACAAAAAAAAAAAAAAGTGTGGATGCTTCCCCTTGCCGTACATGAGAGAAACAAAACAAAGAAAGAAAGAAAAAAAATGTTCATTCTCTCATTTTCTCCTTGCTTGGCGAATGTACTAAGAAGAAAGGGGGAAGCTTGAGAAAATCAGCCATGGGAGTTTGCTAGACTAAGGTATGTTGATGTTATCCATGAGATTTATGCATGTTTTAGTTGATAGTTTGAGTTCCACCTAACCCATGGTCTAAACCTTTACCATGAAATGGGGATGATATTCGCCATGGGTGTTGTCTTCTTGGTATCATTGATGTTTGATGTTTGATGTTGTGGTGGTGAGGCATGAAGATGAGTTAAGGTTCAACTAAGGTGGATTTGTGGATGTTATTTGCATGCTAAAGGTAAAGCTTGTAATGATGCATGGTATGGTGTTGTATGGCATTTGGCCATGGTAGGAAATAAAAGGAAACTATGTTCGTTGTTCATGTCATTTGAATGAGAAGTGCTAGTAAGGTGAAGTACAAATGTTAGTGTTTGATTTACTAGTGTATATATGCATACTAGCCTAGTTGTGAACTTGAATCAAATTGGTGTTAAGTCGATACAAGCGACCTTACTTGTTGAATGTATCAACTGTGGAAATCGGCCTTAACATGAATGTGTATGTTCGCCACATGAACGAATACATATGTTGATGTGTATATTCGGCCTTAGGTAGCCTATTGAGGGCCTTAGCTTTTCCTTGATGCTTGAATGAATTGTATTGAATTGCTTGATGTAATATAAAATGTGCATGGCCAATGTGTATCCAAGCAAAAGGGTGGCCATATGACCATTTAAACTCCTTGTCATATTCGGCCATAAGCTAGCATAATGAGGTTTTAATAAGTTAAATTTGTGTGAACTAGCTCAAGAACTCAAAGGATCAAAGTTGGACAAGGGGAAAGACAAAGTAATTGAATAGCCATTGAAAACGTGCGACAACATCCGAGGTAAGTCATTAAGCATATATTTGGTATTGATTTAAATGATCATAATATATATGCAATTGTGTTTAATGAATTGATGTGTAAATGAAAATGTATGTGTATGGAATGATGCCATTGTTGAATGTATAAAGGCAGCAAAATGCATAAGGTATTGGTCACGGCACTAAGTGTGCGGGTATAAATGGACACGGCGACAAGATTGGCACTAAGTGTGCGGGTTTAAAATTGTACAGCACTAAGTGTGCGAGTTTGATTCTATAGCACTAAGTGTGCGAGCTGAAAATATATAGCACTAAGTGTGCGGATTCACTATATGCTCTTGTATTACAATTGGCACTGAGTGTGCGACATTATCGAGTTAATCCGGACAGCGAATCGGGTAAGTACCTTGAGCTCATGACGAATAGGCAATATGTTCATGCTCGGGGTTGAGCTTGGTAAGCTTTAAATCTATGTGATGATTGCAATTGTGTGATTGTGGTGAAAATGAGTTAGTGTGTGAAAATGCCTCAAATATCTTATCGTATAAATATGAAATGTGGATGTATGGCTTGGTATGAGATTGAACTGAAAGGTCCGAGGAATTATGGTATAGTTTCGATATGGATGAAGTACCTAGCCTTGTTTCATTGTTTCACTTTGTGATGAATTTAGCTAATGGATAATTGTAAAGTGCTTATGACTTACTGAGTTATAAACTCACTCGGTGTTTTCTTGTCACCCATTTTAGGTCTCTTGGACTCTTATTGTTGCGTGCTCGGAACCGTCGTTGAAGTCATCACACCGGCTGAAATATTTTGGTATTGTCTTCGTTGTTGAAGAACATTTGGCATGTATAGGCTATTATATTTTGTTGAACTGTGGGTTGTAAACTTTAAGCCATGTGAAAATGGCCTATGTGGTCGCCGAGTGGGATGCTAGAACCTATAGCCACGAGTCTTAGAAACTTTAATTTTGATAAGGTGGCCATAATTTGTGTCATGTTTGATGGATGATTAAGGCCAAGGAAAGATTCATGAAATTGGCATAGTCTACTGCAGTAACTGTTGCGGACAGCAGCAGTGAGGTGAGATTGAAAATCACTAAAAATAGTAGAAGTAGAATTAAATAGTGAATAAATTATGCAATTGAACCTTGATGAATCTAGTTTAATATGGATGGAACAAAACGACCATATGAGCAGTATATTGAGAGATATTAAAGTTCTCGTGAGACAGGGCCAGAACGGTTTCTGGGTCCCCTGTCGTGACTTTGAAAATTTACTATAAATTATCCAGAAAGAATTAGAAGTCATGCCTTATATGTGCAGATTCCATTTTGAGTCTAGTTTCATTAGAAACAAACGCCACCAGTATTAAAGCCCTGTACAGAGAGATATTCAAGTTTTAACGCGCGAAGGTCAGTGTAGTCGACTTCTGTAACATTGGTGACTTTAACTAATAAACTGTACCAATTGGCCCAACCAAAATTCTAGAAAAAATCCATGGATAGATATATGAGTCTAAATTCAGGAAAATTTACGGAATCAGTTTCCGAGTTTCGAAACTCGAGATATGATTTTTATGGCGACAGTGACGCAGCATTTCCAGCCTGTCTGGAAATGCCAAATTGGTTGGTACCTTGAGAAGATTTGGCCCATTAACCCCTCGTGTCCGACACCGGCGACCGTCACGGGTTCGGGGTGTTACATGGTGATTGGAAACATGGTGTTTGAAGTATGAAATTTCTCCTAATACATTTTAATTGTAGCTTTTCAAGGAGTGGATAGCTTTGTGGCTAAGGTAAGTCCATTCTATGCTTTAATTATTGTTTGTTAAGCATGATTTTGAATGTTTAAATTATGAATACATGTTTATAAAATTTGATTAATTAAAATTGTATATATATGATTAAATTAATAAAACTTAGCTTATATAGCCTTAATTAGTAAATGGATTAAGGAAAATGGTTAATTAAAATTAATTTTAAGGGTTTCCCAAAATTAATTAAAAGGAAGTTGGTAATCATTTAAAATTAAAATTGGGATCGTTTAGTTTTAAGTGGTAAAATTACTAAAATACCCTTAGGGTTAAGTCCTTAAAAATAGTTTTGAAATGGTTCACAAATCCACAATAAGATTAGACAGCTATTAGTTAGAATTGAGGTGTTACAAGGTTGGGGTGTGTTTTGGGGTGGTTTTGTGCTGGAGAGTCACTTTGGTGGCTATGTGTCCCTTTGGATTTGGGTTGGTTTAGGGTTTAGGGTGTCACAAAATTTATGGTGAATAGAAACACGATAGAGTATGGATTAAATCATATAATGAAATTGAAAGATTGATTATCCTATTTTGGATGGGGTCAGATATAGTTGGCATGCTATAGGGTCTAGATATTGATTGAAAATTATCATTGCTGGGCAACCCGAGGTGGTAGATTGTACATATAAAGTCATTGTTGCTAGACAACCCAGGGTGGTAATATGTACATGTTTAAAGTCATCGTTGTCGAGTAACTCGGGATGATGGATCTGCATATCCGTTGTGAGTGCATGTCTGATTATAAATAATGAATTGACTAAGTGGCATGTGAACTAAAATACAATTGAAACATGAGTTTTGACGACATGCGAAATGCGTTGAAAATGAGCTCTAGGGGTCGATTAAATATTAATGAGTTAATAGGCTAAAAAACGATTGAAATGATGAAATGAAATTGAGTATATATATACAAGTTGATAACTGTGTATGAATAGGTAAATGATATGAATGAAAAATGAAAAATTGTATGTTTGGATACTTAAGTAATGAGCTGAGGTGCAAAATAGATAAGTGCAAGTTATGTGATCTTGGTAGTTTTGACATGAATATGTATGTGATTTGGCCATAATTGAATTAGAGTAGAATTTTTGCATTTATATATATACTTGTATTGTATTGACTTGAATCATAGAAATACCATTGAGCGTTTTCGCTCACGTACAATTTATTTTCTCCATGTGCAGGTATAGTTGATTCCTGAGAGTGCGTGCAATAGATCCAGCATCCAAGAAGCGATCCGCAACTCAACAAAGTTTCTATAATTCCATTTTGTTTAACATAATGTATGTACCTAGGTTAAGTCAATTTTGGTATAATGTATGATCATGTTATAATTGAAGCTAGAATTGGTATTTTAAGAATGGCCAAATGATTAGATCATGAAATTGAGTGTCTGATAATGGTTGAAATGTTTCCAAAATGCTGTTATGTTAAGGTTGATTTAAAAAAGGTTCATATGCTAGATGTTGTGGATGGTTATGCCATGACTTGAAGCTATACATTGTATGGAAATAATGCAAATAATGTTTGGTAATTGTACAATTAAAAATAAGGTTGTTTTGTTTAGAATTGAACTTGTTAAGAATGAGTATGTGGCTGAAAATGTGTATAAAAACATGAATTGGTTGATTTGGTATTTGTAGATTGGCGCCAAATTGGTACCATTTAGAAACAGTATGTCATGTCATGACGTCGAGCATTAGTCGTTGCAACAAAGCCAAGTTAGCATGTTGCATCACGATGAGGAACCCCCAAAGTCACGATTTCAACATGAAATTTTCAAAACATTACAATTTAGTCATAATTCGATCTCGGGTTAGCAATAAAGCTTTCGTAAGCTCGTGTAAGACCTGAAAATGACTGTATATCATATTATATGCATGTATTGCTCGTAATTAAATGTATAATGGTATAAATTGAATATGAATTATCGTAGTTGCTCCAATAATGAATGTGGCATCTTGTAACTCGGACCCAGCAATCGAGTCATGTAGTGAGGTGTTACATAAATTTGTTATTTGATTTCATATTAATAACACTTTTAAGTTCTCAAAATAAAAATTTCCATTTACGAAAGAACAATTGCCCTTATTATCCAACAAGGAATTTATGAATGAATATATAGATGGTCCTTGAACACTCTAATGGTATGGGCACAGGCCCCAAATGTACAATATGGCTCGTGTGTATAACACGACTTCCCCAAACACTCCATGTATGCACACAAATACCAAAAGTGAGTGCACAGAAACGTCAATTAACAACAAAGACATGTGCCACAATAATGCTTCCCACACATATGCATCCTATAACATGCCAACTATACACAAACACCTTCCAAGTAGTTTAATAGAGCACATAGTTGTTTATTTGGACCATATAAACAATTAAACACCCTTTTATCACACTAAAATACAATTTCAATCACGAAATTACCATATTTAGACATGCTCACACATTAGCTTCATTCATCGTCACGTAGGTGTCATTGGTAAACCATTACACGTAATCAACATCACGAGCCAACATTTATAACAAGATAACTATAGGCATCAAAATCCTAAGCTAATCAACTTATAATATTATATATAGTAAAAATCGATTTCTAATGAGCACAAACCGAAAACTAATTAAGCTTCTAAAACTTCCTCCTTTCCTTTGGCCTTAGATGACTTGGCCACCTCTTCGACTACATTCACACATCCAAAGCAACAAAAGAAATTTAGAAAATCATAATTCAACACTTAAAGCTTCTAATTCTACTAATGAGCGTAATTTGATAAAGCAAGATTCCTCCTCACTTCCTAAAGTCATTTTATAGAACTCTAACGTAAGCTTACCGAAACTAAAATCTATCTTTAGAACTAAGTTTTGGAACCTAAAATCACTCTAGAAACACTCTAACCCAACAAAATCTCAAGGTTTCCATCTCTATTTTTCAGGCACCCAATAATAGCACAATTTCATAACTCAATCAAATCTCTAATCAAAACTTAAAATCTACTTTTCCCACAATATTCTAAACTCATAATAATCAATAAACTAACTCAGAAATTTAAGAAACCAAAAGAATTGAAGCGCTCTCTCTCTCTCTCTCTATACATTCAAAAATGTCGAAAATGATGAGAATTCTTACAAATTAATTTCCAAGGACTAAAAAAAAATCATAAATTAAAGTTATAAAACATATTACCTAGTTAAAAAATCAGAGAATTGATCAAGAAAACTCAAGAGTTAAATCCCTCGTATTACACATCAAAACCAACGATAACTAGGAAAAAGAGAGAAAAATGTTAGAGATTTGTTTTTAAAATCTTCTTCTATGAAAGAATTTAATAGAAATTAAGCTTACCGATCTGAAATTGTTGATATGAAATCAAGATTTGATGAAAAAGATAAGAGAAAAATTAGTGAAAAATTAGTGAAAAATTTTCAATCATGAAAAATTGCTTAGTCTTAACCACTCCTTCCAATTAACCATTTGAGACGTTGGCCTCTCTAATTCTTAAGTAAACTTGGACAAATTACCATTTAAGGACCTCTCATAGTTCTAATTCTATTTTCTAGTTATGAAACATTGGCTTCTTTAATTTGTTATTCAGGCCAAAATTTTAATTTCTAATTACGAACTAATCAATGCTACTAAATACTAGGAATTAAGTCGTTAATAAACCAAAATTTCAACACTATGCCCATTTCTAGAAATTTCTCAATCCCAAAATGACTTGATTAAGGAATTTCCGACAAATAACTAAATTTTCGATTCTCAAAAACTAATCTCATGGCTCACTTAATGACATTATTACTCTTCAATATTAATTCGCAATGCCACACTCTACTATAAAATCACTAGTTAATCCATATATTATTTTTTAGAAATTTATTGTACTCCTCCCGAAATAGTGTCTTGTAGGACATAAAATTTTTTGGAATGTTACAATTCCAATAATGGGTGCAACGATGATTTTGTTAAAAAAAAATTATGAAAAAAAGCGAATAAATTGTTAACGTGACATTATCTATCTGTGACGATCATTGAACCGGCTAAGAGTTATTACACTTTTTCCCTTCAATTCTTGTATCTACAACTACAATTGTTGCAATAGCTTATTACCCAACTTCTCAACGCTTTCAGCCATCCTAAACTCTACTCTTCCAAATTTCCAGTAAACTTACTGTCTGAGGTTGGAATCACCCATGGTGTCTAGCTCTAAGGCAAACTTATTATGATCCTGAGTTACGAATTGAGTCATCAAATGACTCGTTTGACTGAATGTGGCTTTTCCCCTTGGATTTGTTTCTTCCTTGCGAATACCCTATGGTGAATGTGTGGAACTCTTCAAAAGGAGTCCCTTACCTTAGATTAGCTAGAGAGACTCTTAAATCTATTAAATTTAATTATTCTTACATAATTTTATTGCTATAAAAGACTTGTAAGCTAAGGAAAACGAGGACTCTAGACCAAAAAAACCTCCTAAACCCTAATATCATAAATATATTTTTAATTAAATATCTCCTAATATTAATATCTTTCTAAAAACAATAATTGACTTTTAACAACAATTATATCAATTAAATCCTGCTTGTATTAAACTGCCTAACTGTTATTACTTTGATTGCGTGATAAACACTAGTTAAGCATAGAAGGATCCCAGCAGGATCATCAATATGGTGAGAACTACATACATAATTCATGTATAATATTACGAAGCTTATACCCTGAATCACTTCCTCAAAAGTTTCTTCTCATTTCCTCTTATTCTTCAACCAGAATAGTTGGATGATAACCGCAAAGCACCTTTCTTAGCATCAATAAATTTACTCGTCTAATAGATTCGACTTGCATATATATATATATATATATATTACTACAATCTTAGACTTTATTCTCTTCAGCATTCTGGTCAACTGCTACATGAATTGCCTTGCATGTGTGCAGCATGAAATTACATGCTGAAACAGCCTCTTCTACTGTCAAGAAGATCCATCCTTGCCCGATCTTGTCAATGAGTTTTGACTTGTCTAGCTTCTTCATCATCTCGCTTTGCGGGTTAGCCAACAGAAGCTGATCAAATCAGTGGCAAAAACATTCATTTAAGCTAACAATTTTGGACGCGAGAACAACTGTAGAAACTGAAATGTGGTAGAAAATAGTTTATACCTGTAGACCTTTTCTATGGACATTCTTCATGAGTTCTTCGAGCATGCTAATTCCACTAGTATCAATGCTACCTACCGCTGTAAAATAAAATTTCTCGATTGTTAGAATTAAGATATTTACATATATTTCCTGTGCTTCTTCCACTCATCTTCTTCACTTACCACTCAAATCTAATATGACATAGTGTAAGCTAGCTTCTCCTGCAGATTTTAACCTGTCTTCCTCTTCATAAATCCATCTCGAGATCCTAGAAAAATGATAGTGGGAAGATTAATCGTATGGTAATCATCTTAATTAACCTTTCTAACTACGTTAAGTAGCTTAAATCAAAAAGCTTTTTGCTACCTTTCTCTTAGATAGCTTGCATTGGCAAAGAAAACAGGGGCGTCTATTTGCAGTATGAGGATCCCTGGAACACTGTTCGCGATTTGGTATTGGTCCATACTTCTATAGATCCCAGAGTTTGGAATATTGCCTAAAACCATCGTTCTGGGCCTCGCCACAAAGAGAATAATCCTTAGCAATGAAACAGTGATCTGCATCGGCAGTTTTTTTTTTTTTTTTTTATCAATAATTTTTCTGTTACCTTATAGGGCTTATAACTAGGGCTAAAAATTTACAATGCTTACCGCAATGATTAGACCAATCTCAACGCTTCCGAGGACAACACCGAGATATGCCCCCAAGCAGATGAAGAAGTCGAATTTGTCAATTTTCCAAAGGTGGATTGCAGCTTCATAGTCAAGCAGGCCAAGCATGGCTGCTATAATTATTGAGGAAAGTACCACAAGAGGAGTGTAATGGAACAATGGTGTTAGAAATAACAACGTAAACATCACTGCTGTTGCCATTACAATGTTGGAGACTGCACTTCTGCTTCCAGCATTAAAGTTCACTGCAGTTCTTGAAAATGGTCCTGAAGTCACAGCCAGGAGTTGGAAAATTTCCATGAAATGACGGGTATTTTGTACGACTAGGAGCATTCTCAATGGATCAAATAGGACCAGGATTTCTGGCCTTGTCATTTATTATTAAAGGGCCAAACCTCGGGTAAAACAGGGCTTGACCAGTACCTGCAGTTAAGTAACAGGAGGTGCATGAGCCAGCAATGTTCATCATCCCGAAGGCGATCATTTCTTTGTTCCCATCAATGTGATAGTTCTTGAACATGGCAAAGGTTCTTCCGACTGCAATTCCTTCCTGTCTTTTTCATCACAGTCAACCTCTACATTAATGCTCAACTCAAGTTCGAATATTTTTAACCTACCACTTATTATGTATTTATTTATTAAGCAAAGCAAAACATTTGGGCTACACAAGAAAACAAGATGACATGCCCTAAGGCAGAGTATGAGGCAAATATCACGTAGCATTGTGGAGTTGGACTGTGGGGGAACATGCTAGTGACAAAACTGACGAGATGTTAAAAGGTTTAGGAATTAAATATAACGATGAGATAACTCACAGCAAGGCCAATGATGCCAATGACGATCCCGGTTTTTATAGCCGCCATCAAGTGGGACGACCCAAACGCCAGGTCTGATGCAGACGGTGGATTCAACCCTTTCTTCAAGTGCCCAATCTGTAGAGAAAACCATTAAAATTTTCCATAAATATTACCTATCTTGAAACCTCATCTCATCAAATCAGCCTGCAGAGATATTTCACTGCTTCAATATACAATTTTCTGTCACAAGATATTTGGAAGTTTGCCTTTAAGTGACTTTGTATCTTTCTCTTTTGTTTTTTAGTATTAAATATTGACATTATATGTTACCCAAAGAAAAAAAAATATCATATATAAGTAGAGAGAAAGAGAGACGGAGACTGACCACTTGAACGCCATGTTTTTCTGCATGCGTCAGATAAACGAGGAGGCTTCCCAAAATAACTGTGGTGAGCGGTGCCATGGCGTTTATCCAGAAGAAAGCTGCCTTTCTCTTGCTCTACAGAGATTGAAGAAATCCATCAGTTTTTAGATAATGGAGTCCAAAGAAGGGTAAAAAGATAATCAGAAGTCAATTTAGCTTTGGAATTCGCAATTATCTCTCTTCTTCTCCTCTTACCCGTTTTTGAATGCATAATACATTTTACCATTGCATTTAATCACTTTTATAATAATTTTAAATATATTGTTATATTAATATTTATAAATAAATAAGTAACATGAGTAAATTTAATTCCTAATATTTATCTATTTTGTCACTTCTATCTCAATTTTTTCCTTATTATCATTTTAGTTTTAATTTTAAATTTTAAAAAAAATTATTACGCTATTAAATTTTTAATGGTATTGACCTAACAACTTTTCATGTGTTACATGCATGAATAAATTTTATTACATGTATGAATAAATTTTAAATTTTATGAATAATTTTAAAAATTGTGTTAAGTTCTTTAATTATTATTAATATTTTAATTTTTATGAAGTAAATTGAACTGCCACACCAGTTATCACGTTAATGTTCTTAAAATTTTCTTATGATAGATTTATTTTACTGTAATTTGATTAAATTTAGAAAATTAAAATGATAAAAAAATTCATGCAAATGACAAAAAAAAAAAGTTAGAATATATAGAATAACAAATCCTTCTAGTGGAAACGTATATCCACAAGTGTTGCTCATTATGAATGTCTTCTATTTGTAGAATTGCATCAAAAAGCATGGGTAAGAATACATAGCGGTTGCATATAGATGAATTCCGGTGAATGTTCATGAATTTAATTAAGTTAAATGGTGGGTCTTTTCTCAAAAGCTTTATGTAGACAGTCTGTATACATGAGCACCAATCACCGGGCAATTTATATTAGTTTTAAAAGCTTGTCAATGGAAAATAATAAGAAGCAAAAGAGGGAATTTAAAGATGCACTCACAAAGTATCTAGTGAGGAGAAGGAAGAAAAGAAAACAACATCCCAGAACAGCACTCTCCCATCTCCACTGCAAGTTTAAACCACCGCAAATATAGTTAACTATTTTCCAATTTCTTAGTTTATACTAATATAACAATTTTAACCCCCAAAAAAACTATGAACAATAATTAATGTTAGAAATAGTTAAGAAAATGATTGTAAATTAAATTAAACCTGATGAATTTGGCTGAAAACTGAGCGCATAACAGATACAAGATCAGTCTCATGAGTAAAATGAATTAAACCAAGAATCCCTTTCAATTGTTGAAAACACACAATCGTGGCTGCTCCACCCATAAATCCCACTATGGTTGCATGTGACAGAAAATCCACGATAAATCCAAGTCTACAAATATTTAACAAACACAATTTAATATTTAAACTGATCCGGTTAATCGTTGCTATAAATGTCAATTAAGAATTAATTATTTTATAATAATATAATAGATAAATATCAAAATTATATATCATCTTTAATTCAATGAGGTATATAAATTTAAATTTAATTTAATTTTTACAATATTTTTAAATTAGCATAATTTTATGTATACAAAATATTATATTAGTTCAATATATTTTGGAAAGCAAATTAAGTAATTATTCGAAAGTTTCTTCAGTCTTTGTTTTGCATCTAACAGTTTAATTAAGGCCTTAATTAATAGTAACAGCGACATTAATTAAAGCTAAAGCAAATAGTAATTAAAAGTAATATATTGGTTATACCTTAAGATGCCAAGGGAAGCTTGGAACACTCCAGCAAAGAAAGTAGCCGTGAAGACTAACTGAACATATTGCTTGGGGTTTTCAGTAGGGCTAACCTCCTTGCCAAGCATTGAAGATATTAGAAGTGATGCGACAGCGACAGTTCCCACTGCCAAATCTCTCGAGCTCCCCAACATGGCATATAGCAGCGGCGGAACAAAGCTTGAATCTGCATTCCAATGGAGTTCATGATTTCAAATCTCAAAAATTTTCGAAAACACGATGGTTTATTCATTAACAAAGAATAAGAGGGATCAAAAAGGAAATAAAGAAGTTACAAAGTCCAATAATTGGTGGAATGCTAGCCAAACTTGCATAGCTTATCCCTTGAGGAACGGCAAGGCTGGCAACGGTGATACCGGCAATCAAATCAGCCTTAAAGAAGTCGAAAGTGTAATGAGGAGCCCATTCAATAATTGGTACAAAGTATTGTAATCCGAGCAAGAACTTGCTGGAAGTAGGCTGATTCTTGAACTGCCTAAAAGGGTCATCAGGAAAGAAAGTCTCCTTGAGTCTTGCTTGTAAAGACTTAAGAAATGGTTTCGAATGAGGAACCGGTACCCGGCGCTGGCTCTCATACTCTCCGGTACTTCCCATTATCAGGCAAACCAAGTCGGTTTTGCTGCAGATTAAATAAGAGCTGCTTTGGAGATATTGATAATGGAAGTCACACACTTGCGATCGTTTTGTTGTGGTGAAGGCTATCGAGGGGGCAGCCTTTTATAAGGTGGTGGAGAGACTTATAACACTTTTAAGTGATTTAAAGGACCCACACTCAACTAACACGTGGCATGTTATTTCATCTTCTGGATCACAGATAATCATATAGTGAGTCTTTTCTGACTAAAATTCATATGGTGGATCTTGATTATTACCTATGACTGTAAGAATATCAAAATCCGAATCCCCTTATAATTTTTTAAATCGATTTTGTGATTTTTTTTTAAAAAATAAATTGGATGCGGCAAAAGGTAACGTGGATTTCTTTTTTTGAACCGTATGGAAGCCCACTTTACAAAATGAATTATGAATTTATGTTTTATATATATAACCATAAAGAAAAAATAAAATAAAATAATTCATAACGAATTATATTTTAAATATTTACTTCACGTTAAAAATATTGAATTTATTAAAGATAAATAGTAAAAAATAAATAAATTAAAGTGAAATAAACTAGAGCGGAGATTGATGCATTTAATATTTATAAAAATAGTAATAATTTTCAATATTATTTATTTATAATAGTGCAAGGGAGATGGTGGAATAGAGCATGAAAACTGTGAAGTAATGGTAGATTTAGTAACGATCATCCTTGCCTTGCTTCATAGTAGATTTAGTAACAATCATCCTCGCCTTACTTCATTGTCATCCTTATATGAGGAGAGTTGAAAAAAGAAGAAGAAAAAAACTCTCTCACCATAACCTTTTACCGATTTTACTTAATAAATAGTAAACTTTTTACTTGATCTAAACAATCTTATAAATATAATAAATAACAGAGAAAAGGTTTTGCCGAAAAAAAAAAACATTTGAAGTTATAATTTGGATTTACAACCCTTAAAATCATTAACAATATGCGTGATTTGTTGTAATGAAATCAAACTATAATGAAATAGTATTATATGATAATGGAATAGGTATGAAAGTGATTAATGGAATATACATGAAACAACTATTACAATATTTGATTAACATATAATACCACAAAATAGATCATAAATAGACTAAAATGATAATTTTAAACTTAGGTTAAAATAATATTTTATTTATATATTAATATGTTGTAAAACTTTTAAATATGTTATGTTTATTATTAAAATAAAAAAATTACTATAAATCATTTATAAAAAATAATATTTTTAATTTTTAACGTTTTATAATTATAATATCAACTATATAAATTATAATAACATTTTCTGGTACAAATTATAATAACAGTTTTAATATAAAATGGCTTTGTTGGTAGGCTATATATTTAATAAATCTAAAATGTTATTAAAATTATTATTTTAAAAGTTAATATATTAATTATCAAATTTATATAATATATTTTGTAATAAAATTATAATAGAATAATCTAAATTCAAAAGTATGTTAAATGTGATAATATATTTAAAATATAATAATATATGAAAAAATCTATTATTTTATAACGAAAATATTATTCTTTAATACATGCTATTATATCATTTAAATATAATAAAATATTTGTAGAATATTTATTATAATAACATTTGTAACAGGTGTAAACTTGTTTTGTTTTATTTAGCTCTTCGTCTCAATTCTCAATGCTGTTTTCCTTCCAACTGTTTCACTTTGAGAAATAAATTTAAAAAATTCAAATCAAATCTAAGTATCAACTACTCAAAATTTTCAGTTTTCAAGTTTTTGAATAATTTAAGAAAACAACAATTCAAAAATCCAAATCAAACTCAAATATTAAAGACTTATATTGTTTAGTTTTCAAGAATCTTTAATCTTTCCCATTAAAATTGATGATTACCTAGAGACGACTTTAACGTTTTGAACTTTCCTTTCCCTCAATTTAATAGAAAGATGAAAAGTGAATGTTTGGAAAAAAAAATGGTGAAAGAATAACGTCCCCAGGTTTTTATATATTATATAAGCTTGTAAATTTGTGATTTTTTGATGGGTAACCGAAGAGGAAATTTTTTAAGCTATTCAATTTTTTAAGTCAATGCTGAATCCACATTTGTAAAATAGATTTGAACCAAACAATGGAATGGTGGTCCCGTCAGAATTGGGACGTAATCATGTTGCAATTCCATTGAAGCAAACATGTTGTAAGATCTTGCTTATGTTATCTTCACTATCAAGTGCCATTCTAGCAAATATATAAGGTGTTATAAGGTGAGTAAAACTTAATTCGATTTGAAAAAATCGAAAAAAATTAAATTTTTACTTAATCAAATCAAGTTATTAGAGTCAACTCGAATAAGTAATTCGAGTTTCAAATTTGAATCGAGTTGAATTCTACAATTTGAATAACTCGAATAATAGATTGGTGTAAATACTCTTTTGGTCCTATCAATTTTAAAATGAGCAAATTGATCTCTCAACAAATTATAAAATGTTCAAAACAATTTTAAAAATTCAAAATAACTTTTAAAATTCAAAATATTTATAAAACTTTCAAAATTTATATTTTAAAAAAATTATAATAATTTTAAAAAATTCTAAAGAATATATAAAGAAAGTTAAAAGTTTTCTAAAATAATAATTTTGGGACCAAAATAAGTTAAATAATGATTCATGTTTATTATACTAAAGTATTTTATTTTATTTTATTTTTATTTTATTTTTTAAATTTATATAATTTCAAATTTATGTGCTCTAATATGAAATTAGTTATACTATAATAAGACTTTAATTTGACATTTTTAATTTAATTGAATAATTTCATTTAATTCAATTCTACTCAAATTTTAACATTCAACTTGATTCAAAAAATTGAATCAAATTAAGATAATAAAATAATATTTATTAAATCGTTTAATTCAAAATTTTTTCACCATTGAATGTTTATCTTACAAAGAATGGTTGAATTTAACAGGAGATGGTGATTTAGCCTGCCACACGTGACTCAGTAATGTAGTGGGGCAATGGGACCCAAGAATTTCCGGAAGATACGGGAAATTTTTGTTATTTTTTTTTAGATGTGATTAAAAATATTTGGTGTTTCAGAATGATGTTATTGACGGCCATGCCAATATGCCTCCCAATTTCTGTTCAGTGGGGTATATTACCTGGTAGAGAATCAGCAATTCCTTTTTTAATCTCCATAATGGTGGAGCTAAATTTTCAAAAACAACACTAATGTGAATTTTTAAAACTAATTTACCGATGTAATTTTAGATCCATTAATGAATCCCAAAAATATATCTTGATCTTCTTTCCCAAATCCTAGAGTTGATTTTGAGAGAGAACTTTTCGAGATTAATATTTTGATCATTAGAAATAATTTTGAAATAGCACTGTGAAATTCTATTATGAATAACTTTCTAATTATTCAACCTATATCAAAAGTTTGATACGTGGATATATTAATGATATTAAAACTTTATAAACAAGTTGTTTATCCATGTTGGTATGATTGGTACAACTGTAATTGCTCAGGGTTTTAAAGGTTCTCAATTTTTGTTTATTCAAAGCTTCAAATTTGCAAGCAAATTCTAGACTAGACTTTTTATCGTATGTTCTATACTTTTGACTCTTAAAGCTCATTATATTGTTTCTTGTAGGCTTCTTGGCAAAAAAAGAAAAAAAAAAGAAAAAAAAAAAGGAAAACATTATAGTGGGACACACTAAGCTGGATGGAAACTCCAACCGACTCTTGAGAATGTCAAACAACTCCTCCAATTTGTCACCATTCAGCAACAGGCAATGGGCAACAATCGACTATGCAAAGAAGCAAAGCAATGGGCAACATGCACTTCAAAAGCCTTTATTAGCTTCTCATGGCCATAACATTTTCTTGCTTTGTACAAAAAAAAGAAAAAAAAAAAACTAAGTTTATCTAAGAACTTTGAGGTCTTAAGTTTAAAGTCCATGTGTCATTTCCAAAAAAAATTTGGTTTAAATCCTTATATATTGTGGTTATTAATTTTGTAGTGCATTTTAATTGATTGGGGGGCGGGGAAGGGGAGTTCTCGGACTAGAACACTGAGAGAAACGGTTTGTAACATCCCGAATTAGGGCCTACTTAAAACAGTAGTTTCGAGACCACAAATTCGAGATAAAAATAATTATCTTATGATTCTTATGAGGTTTATGTTATGGATGCTTGCATGTGTGAAAGTTTCATGAAGAAATTCTATGCATAAAATGTCTAATTGCATTTTAAGGACTAAATTGAATAAAGTGTAAAACTTGCATTCTAGAAGCTTTAAGCATGAAATTGCATTAGATATTGAATTAGAGGGTCCTAATTAGAAATTTTACCAATTTCTATAATTTTGGACAAAAACAGACATGCATAGGAAAAATGTAAAAGAGAAACCTTAAGGGTATTTTGGTTATTTGGTAATTAAAAGAATAAAAAGGGAAAAATAAGTCAAAATTGGTGTCCATCTTCTTCCTTCATTGTCGAAAATTGTAAGGCACCATAGCTAGGGTTTGTTCAACATTTTCAAGCTTGATTATCAAGAAAAATGTGAACCGGGACTTGATCGAGGAAAGAATAAAGTACACGACGATTAAGCTCGATTATCATCATTTTGTATCGAGGTAAGTACATATGCAAATAATGTGGTGTTGTAGTATGTTTTAATGTTTTAATATATATTTTAATAAATGTTTTATTGTAATGATGAACTATATGCTTGCTGATTGTTATGAAAGCATGAATGTTATTATGGTCGTTATCTACGACGTTACGAGCAAGTACAATGGAGATGCTATGTGCAATGAGAAAAACCCCATTTGAACCTTAGGAATAGTTTAGGATACAAGTGACATGTCACTAGGAACTAAGACGTCTGAACTCATTGAGTGGTCCGAGTTCGTGAGATATGTGGCATCCGAGCTTGTTGAGAGGTCTGAGTTCATTATGGATGCGAGCATCCGAGCTCGTTGAGAGGTCTGAGTTCATAATGGATGCGATTCACTTAACATCCGAGCTTGTTGAGAGATCCGAGTTCATTATGGATATGCTACATGTTATGTGGTAGTTTCAGCTACGTTGTATATGTGGCACTTATGTGCAAGGTTTCCGCGTATCCAATAGTATTCTGAGAGTTCAACGAGTAACGTAATGAATGTAATGAGTCCCGAGAAGGACATATGAAGAGGTATGGTTATGGATACTTTACGATGAGTACAGATATGTATGCTAAACCTATGAGTAATGCCTTAATAAAGATCGATTTATAATGAGCACGTATGTGTATATATATATATATATGTTCGTATGATGAGTAAGCAAGAAGGTTTGAATAATGAATAATCTTTATGCATATGTTGCTATGTTTCTGCATGTTGATTTCTTACTACCATTTCATATTATTTGTATGTGGACTTACTAAGCTTTAATGTTTACTCCCCTTTCTTTCCATCCTTTGTAGTTCCGCCAAGCTAGCTCAGGGATCGGAAGCTGTCGGACTATTCGATCACACTATCAAAAGACTATTGCGTATAGTGGAATTATTATTTTGAGTATGAGATGTATAGGAAACTTGGTCATTTTGTGGTGTGTGTCATGCTATTTGGCCAAATTGTGAAGGCCTATATAATGGTGATTCATTTTGTAATGGTCATGTGATATGGCTCATATTTGACCATTTGGGTTGTAATCTAATTACCTATGCATGCATGTGTTAGTGTTTTGATGGTAGGATATGTTGTTGCTTGGTGAGTGCAGGATAATGATGTGATATGTTGTTGATCGATGAATGTATGATAAAGTATAAATTAGGTGCTAAAGGATAAGGGATGACCTAATGGCTTAAAATGACTATAAGTATGAATGCACAATTTGAAGTCATGATAATAAGTTTAATAATGCATGAAATTGGTGTGGAATGCCTCTAAATAGAGTTACAGATGAATGTGCACTAGGATGACTTTATGAAGATGTGAGAGTGCCATGGTGTGGAATATTTGAGTGCTTGAATATGTCATGTTGCATGTTATAAAGTATTTGAATGTATGAGTGACTATGGGTGACTATTGGCTTGGAAAATAGCCTTTAAATGGTCCACACGGGTAGACACATAGGTGTGTGTCTAGACTGTGTGTGACACACAGTCTGCCCCATGGGCGTGTTGAATGGCCGTGTGTCCCCTGCACCTAAAATTTCTAAGTCAGTATGCATGATAGTAAACACACGGGTAGAGAAACGACCATGTGTCTTAGTCGTGTGGAGGACACGGCCTAGTGCACGGGCATGTGCCTTGGCTGTGTTCCCCTAAATGAGCGATGGCATCATAAACAAAATGTCTAGGTTTTTGGACACGGGCATGTCTAAGCCGTGTGAGGGACACGGGCGTGTGCTCGGCCGTGTGAAAACTCCTGTAGGTTTGAAATGAAAAATAAATTTTAGTAATTCCACAAGGGTATGGGACACGAGCATGTGCATTGCCTCCACACGGGCGTGTGAGGCTTAAACCTAGAAACTTTTTTAGAATTTTTTTAAGTTCTCGGTTTAGTTCCGGATTTCATCTAATGTATGTTTTAGGACCTCGTAGGTCCATAATAAGGATAATATGATCTTGATTGGTCAGTTTTAATTTGGAATGAAATTTTATGACCTGTATTTTTCAAAAATGCCCTGTTTATGTACAGTAATGCCTTGTACCTTGTCCTGGTCTTGGGTACGGGTAAGGGGTGTTACACGGTTCTTAAGAGTGAGCGATGCTGGTGAGCGAAGGCAGAACATCCTCAAATAAGATCATTGATGGTGACGCCTAAGGCGGTTTTGAATGAGATGGTGATGCTAGGGAATGAAGTCTAAGTTGATTTCATTTGATAATCCTCCAAGAAGATCTAAAACATGACCTAACGTGGTTTGAAGTCCTTTTAGAGCAATGGACAAACTCCCAAGATGATATTGAAGGATGGTTTCACCTGGCCAAGGTCCTCCTGTTGTAACAAATGAACTCAATCATCTCCCTTGAGGATGCTTGAGATGATGCGCTACACCATTTTTTCTTCAAGGAGTGGCAAGAAGTATCTTCCTAAAGTAGTGTATGAGTTCTCTTCGTGAATTTTGCTACTTTTCTTCTCTTGGCATGAGCTATTATTAGAGTAACGGATGAACCCGATCATCTCAATCATCTCCCTTGAGGATAATTGAGATGATTAGTTACACCAATTATTCTTTAAGGAATGGAAAAAGGCTTCTTTTCAAAGTAGTGAATAAACTCTCTTGGCAAATTTTACTATTGTTCTTCTCTTGGCACAAACGAGTCACAATGTAGCGGATGAACTCGATCATTTTCCTTAAGATTGTTGAGATGCTCCACTACATAAGTTTTTCTTTAAGGAGTGGCAAGAGGCATCTTTGTAACAGCCCTAAATTGACCCTAGTCGGAAAGTGGGTTCGGGACCACTAAACCGAGTCATAAAAATAATTAACTGTCATAGTTGATGCTCATTATATGTACATATGCATGTGTGAAAATTTCATGTTTGAATTTTGTTAATTATAAGTGAATTTTGTCAAATAGGACTTATGTGAGAAAATTTAGAAATGTGCTAGGCAAATGTAGGGTGGCCTATAAGTGCATGTTGTGAAAAAAAAGTGGGTTTGCATGTCAATTTACCCAAATTTAAGCATGATGGCCGGCCATGCTATGGGTGGAAACATGTTGCAAACATGTTTAGTTAGTGGGTATGTAGAAAAAAATAAAATAAGAAACATGGGTAATAAAGAAAAAAAAAAAGGAAAGAGAATGGTGTGGGTGTACCCCCCATTGCCGTGAGTTGAGGGTGGGAAGAAAGAAAAAAATGTTCATCATTTTCTTTCACTTCTTGTGGCATGAAAATGAGAGAGTTTGAATGCTTAATAAGGAGGGAAGAAGGAGTGCTCATGTTTTCTTTCTTTTGCAATTGTCGTAACTAGAGGAAGAAGAGGAAGCAAGATTCGGCCAAGGTGGTCCTTTAGATCAAGGTATGTTCAATGATATTTTTTTGAAGTTTACACAACCTTTGGGTGATGGGTCTAAATACTATCTATCCCAAGGTTGGATTTGGGGTTGTCGGAGAGTTGGAAGTTGACAAGAAGCTTAAAAATTTTAGTTGATACCTTGATGCTATTAACATGTTAGTTGTATGGATGAACTAAGTTGCTTGTTATGTTAGCATGAAAGGGAAGATGTTAAGTCCTTTTGTTGGAGGTGCGAAGTTGGGACTAAGAAGGGAGGAGTATTCGCTAACATAGTTGAAAGGGATGTTGCCGATTTTAGAATTTGATTATGGGAGTGGCTATAATGGACATAGAGATGTTGAACTTAAGAAATGTAGCAACATGCAAATTTATATGATATCACAAATGGAGGTGAAGCTATGCTAGATTGGGAAAAAGGTTGATCAAGTGTGCATGAGAAAAATTTAGGTGTTTAGGTGATGTTGTAGATAACACTATACATGTATATATATATTCGGCCATCAAAGTGAGTATGTAGGTGATGTTGAGTCAAATTTTGGTGCACAATCGGGTATGTATATATATATATAAGTATGCCCATTCATGATGTTACCTTTAATCATGTATATAATCGACTAAATGGGTAATTAGTAAGAGGGTTGCGAATATGCAAATATATATATGCATGTGTAATTGAATTATAAATGTACAGCAAGATGATTAAACTAGTTTATTTATCTATTAAGCCGAGAAGTTAAAGAAGGAGAAACAAGCAAGGGCAAAGCCAAGGACATCGAGTAGCCGGTCGAACAGTTATACTCAACATAAGGTAAGTCCTTAAGCACTTGTTGTGAGAACTCCTTGGATAGATATTTTTCGGAGTGATTCTCCTACTTGTTAATATGACCATATGTACAATTTGAATTTAGCAAATTGCTTTACCATGATGAATTGACATAGGGCACAATGTGTGCAAAAATTAAGTGGCACTATGTGTGCCGATTGGGAGGTTGAAGCATGAGGAATCTCAAATGCACTATGTGTGCGATTTACTATGGCACTATGTGTGCGATTTACTATAGCACTATGTGTGCGATTTACTATGGCACTATGTGTGCGAACATAATAAGCACTATGTGTGCAACGTTTGGTTGTTGGTATAAATTGTGATGAATGAGGTAAGTGATTGAGCTATTAACTAAATATCGAATTTGAGGTTGTGCGGTGTATGCATAGATTTATCTAGTGCATCGTTGTTCCAAACTTGAGGAAATGGGTCTACATTGATTGGGCTGACTTGGCATTGAATTAATTGAAGGACTTGGCATGAGATCGAACCAAGAATTTAAGAAACTGTAGCATAGTTGTTATGATTTGAAAGAAACAAAAAATGATTATTAATGTTGGATGGTAGAGTAGTGCTTATGACTTCGAGTTATGTACTCATTTGGTGTGCTTGTTTGTTGCTTACCTAGGTTCTTGATCCATTTTGGTGTGCTCGAGACCGTCGTCAAAGTCATCACACCGGCTAGCAACTTTTGGTACTTTCTTCTTAGTGGGTCTAGGAGAGCATTTTGGCATGTATAGGCTAATATGTTTTGTTGAAAGTTTGGTATGTAAACTTTTAGCCATGCGAAAATGGCTTGTATGCACCTTGGCATGGTATCATGATCATTTTGTATGTTGTTCATTAAGAGATGTGGTAATGTTTAGAATCGATTAGCCCTTGGAATGGTTAATCGTGATTATCTTTTGTGCCATGTATGTTAAAAGGGCTAGTTGAATCAAGGAAATTATGAAGTAGGTAAAATCTACCTTAATGACAGAGGTTGACAGCTGCAGTGAGGTGGATGTGAAAAATCACTAAAAATAGTAGGAATGGAATTAAATAGTGAATAAATTATGTAAATGAACCTTAATGAATCTACTTTCATATGGAAGGAACGAAACGGTCATGTGAGTTGTATGTTACGAGATAATTAGGTTTTCGTGAAACAGGGCCAGAACAGTTTCTGGATTCCCTGTTCTGACTTTGGAAATTCATTGTGAATTAACCAGAGATAATTAGGAGTCATGCTATATATGTATAGATTCCTCTTTGGGTCTAGTTTCTATAGAAACAAACGGCATCAGTATTGAATCCCTGTACAGGGAGATATCCAGGTCGTAATGCATGAAGGTCAGTGTAGTCGCACCCTGTAATAGTGGAGACTTTAACTAATAAACTGTACTAAATGGCCTGACCAAAAATTATAGAAAAAAATTTGTAGATGCATATATGAGTCTAGTTTCAGGGAAAAATTACGAAACTGATTTTTGAGTTGTAGAACTCAAGTTATGATTTTTAAAGTGTCAGTGACGCAGTTAGCCGACTGCCTGGAAAAATTTTAAAATGGACTGTAAAAGTGAATGGTTTAAGCCGTTAGCCCCTCGTGTCCGATTCCGGCAGCGGACTCGGGTACGGGGCGTTACAATCTTCATAGAGTAGTAGATGAACTCTCTAGGTGAATTTTATTACTCACTTTCTCTTGGTGCGAGCTATTCTTGATAGGACATATGAACTCGATTATCTTGATCATCTCTTTTGGGGATGCTTGAGATTATCCACTACATCAGTTTTTCTTCAAGGAAAAAGGCATTCTCTTGGAGTAATAATAAACCCTCATGGTAAATGTCGCTACTCTTTTTCTCTTAGTGCAAGGTATTCCAGTTGTAGTGGATAAAATGGATCATATACCTTAAGGATGGTCGAGATGATCTACTACACCAATTTTTTCAAAGAGCAACAAAATGTGTGTTCTTAGAGTAACACATTACACCTAGTCCAAAAAATGATAGAATGTAAAGCACTACATTCGTTGCCGAAACAACTCAATCAAACTTTAATACAATCATATTACATAAAATTTTAGAGTTAAAACATGCAAGTCGATGCATTGGGAGTTTACAGATCACTACAAGTAAAAGTCAAACTCAAAAGAGTCCACATACGAAGTTCTAAGGTCAAATATTATCAAAATTGATGTGAGGTTACAAATCTTAGGCCAAAATCATTTGGATCTAGTGCCCTAAGTGTAGTATATTTGTCAATTTAAGTTTGTAATTTTTTGAACAAATTGGTTTAAATAAAATTTCATTATACATTAATATCATTTGTATATGTCCTCAATAGTTTTTGTATGCAAAGCAAAATGTATGCAAAATTTGGCTTATTGATTATCTTACGTTTAACTAATATTAAGTTACATTATGTGGTTGGATCATAATGTGAGAACACAACTTATATTAATAGAAATTCAAATAGCCTGTAGTCTAATCAAAATTGAGCAAATCGATTGAAAGATTATTATGTTGTTTATCAAGTCCAATTGATGAGATGCCCTGTTTTGTGACAGCCTAAAATTGACCCTAGTCGGGATGTGGTTTCGGGACCACAAAACCGAGGCATAAAAATAATTTAAAATTTATTTTGATGCCTATGATATGTGTTAATTTGTGTGTGACATTTTTGATGTTTCGATTTAGTGTTATAAATGTGAATTTCACTAGAAAGGACCTAGTAGTGAACTTTGAAAGTATGATGGGGAAATGTGTGATGACTAGTTGCTCATGCATGCAAAAATAAGGGATTTGCATGTCAAATTTCCCCCCCAACATGAAGTGGCCAGCCATGGCAAGAGAGGATGGGCAAAACATGTCATGAAACATGTTTTGTTGGTGCATTAGGGAGAAATAATAAACAAAGGTGTATGGGTAAGAAAAGAATGAAAAAAAAATGTGTGTGAGTGTGGTATTCCCCCCCATTGCCGTGAGTTGTAGAGAAAGAAAGAAAAATTTTGTTCATCCTTTCTTTGAGCCAAAACTAAGGAAGAAGGAGGGATTTTTGCTCCATTTTTTGGTTTGGAAGAGATCTAGAAGGAGATTTTGGCTATACTTGCATCAAGATTAAGGTATGTATGAGGTTGTGTCATGAGATTCATGCATGTTTTAGTTGCTAACTTGATGTTCATGTTAGCCATGGTTCAAATCCTTGTTATGCCATGGAAATGGTATTTGGCCAAGGTTGTTATTGTGTTGAAGCCATTGCATGCTAAATGTGAAGCTTGCTAATGATGCATGCAATGATGGATTGACTACTCTTGAAATTTCTTTGTAGCAATCTTGAGTAAGACATTGAATTCTTTGTTTAACCATGACCGAAGTTGAAAGAGTATGGTTGTGATGTATTCGGCCATGGTGCATTCATGAGCATGATTTATGCTTGTTACTTGATTGGTAAAATTTGTGTTTGGATGGGTATGAACCCTTGAGATTGACCTTGCACCTATATGTGTATACATGTTTGCACATGATGTATTGGCATGACATATATACTATTTCAAGGTATATATTTGCTTGTGATGATGTTTCGGTTATGAAGTACATGAGAGATGTGTATTGAGCTACAATATGTAATCGTTAGTTAGTAAAATGCATGCTGTTTTTGTGTGGTATTAAGTGCATAATTGGCCTCAACATGGACATGCATATTCGCCACATGAGGGGAAATTGGTGTGCATGCATTCGGTTAGAGGCAAGCATATTGATGCCTATTCTTGGCTTAGAAAATTGGCTAAGAGGAATATTAACTAATGTGTTGAGTTCGATTCGTGATTTCGTACATATGTGACTTTGATGCCTAATGAGCATATATATTGGCTAGGTATCTTGAATTCCTCTTCGATGCTCAAATGATAAAACCAATTTATTTGTTAAATTAAGCTCAAGAGCAAAGGGAGCTAAATCCGATAAGGGAAGGAAAAAGTCGTCGAATAGCCGTCGAAATCGTTCGACCACGTCCGAGGTAAGTTTTGAGTATCGAAACTTAGATTTTGATTTGATTGAATGAAGTAATGAGCAATCGAATTTGTGCCTTTGTATGTGGCCATTGAGCGAAATGATATTTTTGCTAAGGAATTGTGCATAAAAGTTGTGTTATGAAATTGAAACAAAGATGTGTATGAATGTTCGAGTGATATCCGGGCTAAGCCGAAGGCAATTGTGCAAATTGTGATACCGGGCTAAGCCCAAGGCAATTGTGCGAGTTATGATATCCGGGCTAAGCCCAAGGCAATTGTGCAAATTGTGATATCCGGGTTAAGTCCGAAGGCCTTTGTGCGGGTTACCATAACCGGCTATGTCCCAAGGCGTTTGAACAGTAGCTATATCCGGATAAACTCCGAAGGTATGTGATTCGAGAACTTTGAACTTGCTGGAAAATTTTCAGTTAATGCACTTGTGAAATTCCCAACAACAAGGTATGTTTTGTGTGTGCTTCGCACACTATGAGTAAGTCTTGTATGAATATTCGCTCTAATGATAAATGAGCTATCGGCATTAACTAGGCCGTTATTTGTGTATGAATATAAGAGTTGGGATTGTGAAGTAAGCATGTCTTTGAGAAATTGTGCATATGAATTATTGTTTAGCTACTTGAATGCTATGCTTTGGTTGTGTGTATATTATGGCTCAAAACTTACTAAGCATAAATTGCTTACTCCGTTTCTTTGTTTCTCTGTTTATAGATTTTGCTCGTTAGCGATCGGATTCGGGATCATAGAAGTTGAAGTCAACCACACTATCAAAGCCCTTTTGGTACTCCTTTAGTTGAGTTTTGGATATGGCATGTATAGGACTACTCTCGGTTGTTTTTAAGTACTTGTGATGTATATGTGTGCGGCCATGCGAAAATGGTTCGTAAAAGTGGAGTATGGAATTTGACCATATGTGGTTTGTAATTATATTTGGTTTCATGATGTGATTATGGTTTGGAATGAGAGAGTTGGTCACATGATCAGCCATTGGAATGGCTAAATATGATCATATGTTGGACCTAAGTATGACTAGACTATAGTTGGTCCATGGGAACTACAATATAGGTAAAGCCTACCTTAAAAACAGATGCTGCCAGCTGCAGTGACGTGGATGTGGAAAATCACAAAAATTTGTAGGAATGGTGTTAATTAGTGAATAAATTATACGATCGAACCTTGACGAGTCTATTTTCATATGAAAGTAACGAAACGATCATATGAACAGTATACCAAGAGATATTAAAGTTCTCGTGAGACAGGGCCAGAACGGTTTCTGGGTCCCCTGTCGTGACTTTGAAAATTTACCATAAATTATCCAGAATAAATTAGAAGTCATGCCTTATATGTGCAGATTCCTTTTTGAGTCTAGTTTCATTAGAAACAAACGGAATCAGTATTGAAACCCTGTACAGAGAGATATTCAAGTTGTAACTCGCGAAGGTCAGTGTAGTCGACCCCTGTAACATGGGTGACTTTAACTAATAAACTGTACCAATTGGCCTGACCAAAAATTCTAGAAATAAATCCTTGGATGGATAGATGAGTCTAAATTCAGGGAAAATTTACGGAATCAGTTTCCGAGTTGTGAAACTCGAGATACGCTTTTTAAGGCGACAGCGATGCAGTTTTCCAGCTTGCCTGGAAATGTCAAATTGGTCGGTGCCATAAGTGGTTTTGGCTTGTTAACCCCTCGTGTCCGACACCGGCAACGGTCTCGGGTTCGGGGTGTTACATGTTTTGAGCATCAGAGTGGATGATTCCCAAACGATAGAGACATATATTGTTGGGAAAAACCCAAAGCCTAGCTTAACCAACCCAATGGTTAGATTTTAGATTTTTGAATTTAAATTAAGTTGCCAATAAAGAAAATTTAGATAATTCAAGTAGAAAATCATGAAATATTAGTCGTTGAGTTGATATTATGTGTTACACGTGTTAGAAATAAAGTGGGTGATGTTGAAACAAAGCTTAATTAAGTTTAAGCTTTAAAGTCATTGTTGAATTGTAATGGGCCTATTTGTAAGAAATTAAAACCATAGTATTTATTAGTATATCATGATAGTTCAAGGTCCCTAGAGTACAAATATGAAGTTGGATTTAGATTTGATAAGGCAGATTGTAAAATATAGGAAATTTGGATATTAGGATTTTAAGTGATGACAACAAAAGGTATGAATAATATGTACGATTTGAATGCCTCAATTGTTTGACAATGAGAAGCTAATATTGTTTCTATAATCGTATTATTGAACGAGGTTAAATAAAAGGACGAAATGTCAAGGGATAAAGAAAAGAAAAGAGCAGACAACGAGTTAGTTTTTGTTAATTTGATTTGATTTCATAATATTGTTTGGTATGTGTTATGTCATGTTTAGTTGAAAATGAATCGGCATGTATAGTTGATCTCATATAGATAAGATGTGCTTTATTGACATATAGATGCTTATGACATGCTATGGATATATAAATGTAATGAAAGGAAAGAATGAATTATATATGTTTCTTGAATGAGTTTTGACATGGTAAATATTGATTCAAGCATTAATAGAGTTTTTAACTGCAGTATATGTATTATGGATATGAGATAACACTTAATGAATATTTGTAATACCCTTTACACGTGTCTGACGTCGGAACAGGGTACGAGTCATTACTAGACTTAAATGTACACAAACATGCAAAACTGGACCACAAAATTTCATTCATATTCAAAACTATTCAAACACATGCGTTTCGTTCCTTATTTGGGTCTACGAACCCAAAACATGCATTAAAATTGATTTGAGACTAAATTGAGAACTTTGGAAAGTTTTAAAAAAAAAACTTAGAAAATTTTTCCATGAAACAGGGTCACACGCCTGTGTGGACACAGGGACACACCCATGTGCCCTCTACGCCCATGTCCTCAGGTCGTGTAACTCTTTGCTTATGACGTTAGCAAAACAAATTGAACCACACGGCCAAGCCACACGCCTGTGTGCTAGGCTGTGTGACGAATTAAATTCTCACAAAATGCTACAGACTTCACACGCCCTAGACACATGCCCATGTCTCCAGGTCGAGTCCTCCACACGGCTGAGACACACGACCGTGTCTCTGCCTGTGTGACCAGTACTTATGCTATTTTCCAAGCCTTTTGTTATCCTTAATCCCTTACACATTTATATACATCAAAGACACATATCATAACATTAGTTTAATGATTAAGCATCCTTTCTTAAGACACATTCTTAGCATGTCATCATTCATATGTACCACATACTTATGTGATACCAAGTCTAGGCACAACAATTCATATTCATTGGCCTTGCCATTGTGTTACAACAATTCACACGCCTGTGTGGACACAGGGACACACCCATGTGCCCTCTACGCCCATGTCCTCAGGTCATGTAACTCTCTGCTTATGACGTTAGCAAAACAAATTGAACCACACGGCCAAGCCACACGCCTGTATGCTAGGCTGTGTGACGAATTAAATTCTCACAAAATGCTACAGACTTCACACGCCCTAGACACATGCCCATGTCTCCAGGTCGAGTCCTCCATACGGTTGAGACACACGACCGTGTCTCTGCCCGTGTGACCAGTACTTATGCTATTTTCCAAGCCTTTTGTTATCCTTAATCCCTTACACATTTATATACATCAAAGACACATATCATAACATTAGTTTAATGATTAAGCATCCTTTCTTAAGACACATTCTTAGCATGTCATCATTCATATGTACCACATACTCATGTGATACCAAGTCTAGGCACAACAATTCATATTCATTGGCCTTGCCATTGTGTTACCACTTTTACCATTAATTCATGATTTTTAACTTATCAGTTAATCCTAACTTAATCATCAAGCACTCATGTTCAATCATCATCATCTTATTACCATATCACACAATTACTTCTTGGCTATGACCATTTCAATTGGTCATAAAGCATTCATCATGCACATATGTCATAACACTAACCATTCATAGCAAATAAGCATGACTGCTTTATCACATCACAAAGTACTAGAACATAGCATGGATAGATAGGCTTACAAACCATAATCAACATGAGCCACATCTCATGGCCATATACAATAAATCGATATAAGCTGATACATTTGGCTAAATCATAAGAACACATAACATAATATCTAAGTCCCTATACATACCACTTACTCGAAGACACTTAAGGTTTATCAATACCCCAAAGGTGATAGCTTGATAGTGTGATGCTGCCTCCGATGATCTCCAAACCTGAGCCAACTTGACAACACTAAAAGAAATGGAAAGGAGGGAGTAAGCTTTAAAGCTTAGTAAGCCCGTATAAAAAATAATAAGCATTCCATGCCATTTCTTTACTTCATTCAAAATTGTAATCACAGCATGGTATATATCACAAGTATCTTATGGGTATATTTACATAGTTTCCATTCAAAAGTCTTATCACACATTTACCTTCCCATGTCATAGCTTATGAACACATAATTTGCATCATACCTCATGTTCATCATTCAATCAAACATAATTCACCACAAGGTCATCATGTATCTTAAACATAATGCAATCATATTGTAACAGTTTGATTTTGACCCTAGTCAAAATAGTGGTTCCGGGACCACAAATATGAGTCCAAAAAATATTTTAATATTATTTTCTGTGTCCATGATGAATGAATTTGCATCCGTGAAATTTCTGTGATTTAATTTGTCTGTTTTTGTGCTTAATTATGAAAAAGGATTTAATCGCATAAAGGGTGAAAGTTGTATGCTAATTATTTAAAGTGTTTAATAGCTATGAAGCATTAAAATAAGGGTCCTTGCATGTCAATTATTCCATTAATATTAATGGTGGACAATGATGGACATTAGTTGGTAAAAATTCAATGATATATGCCATGGGCAAAATGGTAAACTATGAAATAAATAGAGTAAATTAATGAATAAAAAAAAGAGGCATGCAAAAACACTTTGTTTAGCCGAAATTAAGAGAAAGAAGAAGCCATTGAAGCATTTTGATGTTCGGCTAGTGCATGTCTAAATAGGTGAGCTTATTTTGCTCGGTTTTTGATGATTTTTACATTTCTGTGATCGTTGCTTTGTGTTCTACTGAGCCCATGTCTGAATTTATGTTTCTGTTAATGATTTCATGAAATGCCATTATTGATATCATGAGTTTTGTGATGTTTTTGGATGAATTATGAAGGCTTGGTAGATGGTTCATAAGTTTTGTTTTTGAATTTTTGATGAGATTGAACTATTTAGGCTAAATTGTGAAAATAATGTTTTGGGGGACAAAAATGTGAAATAAACATGTTGTGTAGGTTTATATAGAAGCCATGAAAATTTGGCTAGCCCTTGTTGCAAAGAAATTTTGCATATTTTTGATTTTGTGAAAAATGGACTGAATTGTCAATGTGTGAAAATGTAAGGGCTAAAATGTAAAGTGCCCTAAATATGTGTTCATGGGTTATTTTGAATGAAATGAATGATTGAATGGTTGAATTTGAATTGTATTAGATCAAGAACAAAGAAAATCAGACTTAGATCGAGGGAAGTCCAAGATAGTTGAATAGTCGACTCGTTTCCTTCCGAAATTCGTATGAGGTAAGTCAAATTACAATTTCGTGTTAAATTGATTAAATTATGCACATATAAACTGTAATCTGTATTGGACGGCCTTGAGAGCTTGATGAATGAATTTCGAGTAAATTCCAATAATATGTTAGTATTTGAAAAGCTCTGTATGTCTCTAAAGGAACGTTGACATTGATCCGAGATATCGTGTAAGACCGTGTTTGGGACACATGCCTTGATTTGAAATTTATGTGTAAGACCATGTCTGGGACATTGACATCGTATCTGATTTCATGTAAGACCCTGTCTGGGATAGAGGCATTGATACTAAATTACATGTAAGACCATGTAACGCCCCCAAAATCTCGAAACCCGAAAATCCCAAAATCCCAAACTTTTTTTGTTTTCGGTTTTGATAAAAATTGTGTTTTATGTTCCTAGCCATGTGATAATTATAGGAGGTCTTAATTAAGGTTTGAGTTCGAACCTAGGAATAAATGAAATTATAGTTTAGATAATAAAACAATCAGGGCTGGCAAGTAGTTGGGCTTTTAAATAAAGTTAGGGGAAAATAGTATTAAAAAGCCTTATAGAAGAGTGGCTAAGTAACGCCACTTAGAGTGTAGGGAGGTGGCGTTAATAGCTAGCAAGGAGGTCCAAGGTTCGAATCCTAGCTTAGTGTTTTAGAAGTTTAACTTTGGCCTTCTAGAAGGATGGAAGTGGTGTGAGAGTGGACTCCAAGGGAAGTGTTCAGGAGAGAAAATTAAGGAAAATATCAATGGGTTATCAGAGAGAAAAACGAGGAGATGAGAAGGGAGAAGTGATGGAGCTAAATGGGGAATTAGGTATGGGAAAATTCGGCTATAAGGCTTATAAATAGGTGCCGAGTGCTAGGGTATGAAGCTAATGCCGAATTTCCTTCACCCTGTAACCAGAAACTCTTTTCTCTAAAAGCCAAAAACCCTCTGCCTTTATTTTCTTTTTCTTCTTCCTTTTGCCGAATTCTATTCTTCATCTACCTCATTGCTGACTTTTCTTTCTTTTTCCTTAGAGCCGAATAACCCTCTTTTGCCATACAAAATCATAAAGGGCCGAACCTTTTTGGCCGAATACCCTTGGTGCAATCACTACTCCTTCTACTTTGGTCAAATCTAGTGTAAGTATTGTTCTTCCAATCGGTTTCTTTGCTAAGTATCGAATATTGTCCCTCACTCTGTCTAATAAAATTTGGTAGGGAATTAGTATCGGATCTCGGATTGTAGCTCTTACCGAATTTCTCCTAAGGTGTTTTGCGGTTTTGGTAAGTATTCCTCTCTTTTTGGTTAAGGTTGGCCGAATAATCTTAAGTGAGATAAGGGGGTGAATTATGTTGGTTGTGATTCCCCTAGTATTTGGTTTTAATGAGTAAGATTAATGCAGATCTAGGAAGTACGTGATCAAGGAGAAGCTATTAAGAATTGGTGTTCAAGGTAACGTTAAGGTAAGGTTTCGGTTTTTGGGTAAAATATGTATTAAACATGCGATTAATTGAGGGTGATAACATTTGTAGGTTGGTGACTAAGGGAATCATGGCACGCTTGCTTACCAGGTGTGTACATACACTGCACACACACTATGAATCGGCAAAAGCCGAAATGTCGAAAATCTAAAATGCCGAAAAGCCGAAAGTTTGGCTACAGCAGTCTTGCGGGTGCGCGAACACTCGTAAGGGGAGACCAATAGGTTGCCTGAGACCCACAGGCGATTTCGTGGACTTGGGTTGTGATTTGGCCATACAGGCCAGAATGGGCTAAATGGGTCCGATGGGCTGTTGGGCCCATAATAGGCAAAAATTGAATATTGATGCTATGTGATAGGAATTTGTATGTGAGCATGAATATGAATATGACTGGGCCTAACGGGTCATATAAATGTGATTTGGGCCTAATGGGCCATATACAGGTGATTTGGGCCTAATGGGCCATATGAATATGATTGGGCTTAATGGGCCAGATACAGGTATGTGAATTTGTTTGGGCTTTGTAAGGGATTTTGGGCCTAGTATATGATAACTACATAAGACTTAATTAATATATTGCGACCGTGGATAAGTCAAAGGGTGAAGGTGTGGCAACGGGTATATGCATGTCTAGGATTGGATCTAGGAAGAGCTTGGTACTTAAGCGGTCTTAATGACCCACCTCATTTTCTCTGGAATCCTACCTGGCGCATAGTATTCGTTCATCTAGCTCACGAGATTTGTTAACGGGCCGATGTAAGTGAAAACCATATTAAAGGAAAAATTACTGAAATGCCCCTAATGGCGAAAATGACCAAAATACCCCTAGGTGTTGAATGTAAGTTTTATGGATGTGATATGCATATCTATTACATACATATGATATTCTGCTTAGGTTGCATATGGGTTAGGAATTATGGAACGGAGGAAGTATATAAGGATCGCATGGTTGCTTAACAATCGTGGATCCGCCGACGGCTTTTAAAGCCCAATATGTAAATCAAGGTAGTTCCGCAACCGGGCTACCATTGATGTGTTAATTGGGTGGGTTGATATTTATATCCCCACATGGTGTGACGAGGGATGGAGCTGGTGTGTAGCGGATGGATTGTTGGGATGGGATTGCATTGCATGTTTGTTGTATGATGATTTTTGAGTGCTTGTTTTTCGATGAGGGTTGTACACACTGAGTTTGCAAAAACTCACCCCCTCTTTTATTTTATTTTCAGGTGATGCTCAGTAGAAGGTTCGATGTTTGGAGGGACTCTGGGTGGCCAGCTAGCAAGATAATTTGGACTTGTTTTTTTTTTTAAAAAAACATATAAGTTTCTTTTTTATTAAGTACTATTCAAATCAGATTGTAATAGGGCTTCCATTTTGTTATTATTTGGATTATTATTTCTATGTGATGTAATTATAAGAAGTTGAACATGGTTTCTTAAACTATAGTATGTTTTTTCTGCGTTTCCGCAACTAAATTTTTAAGTGACATGTTTTCATCAAATCTTATGTTTCAAACAAGTGATTGAAAGAAGTTTTCTTGTTAATTAAGGATTTTCTTTTATTTTAGGAAGGGTTTTCAATGAAAACACAATTTTTCGCTAAAACACTTCAATGTGACACGCCGAATTCGACCATAACGTCCGGGACGGGTTTGGGTTGTTACAGACCACGTTTGGGATGTTGGCATTGTACCCGTGTGACATCCCTAAATTGACCCTAGTCGGAAAGTGGTTTCGGGACCACTAAACCGAGTCATAATAATAATTAACCATCATAATTGATGCTCATTATATGCATATATGCATGTGTGAAAATTTCATGTTTGGATTTTGTTAAGTGTAAGTGAATTTTTATCAAATAGGACTTATGTGAGAAAATTTAGAAATGTGCTAGGCAAATGTAAGGTGGCCTATTAATACATGTGGGAAAGTGTTGTCCTTGCATGTCAAATTAGCCAAAATGAAGCATGATGGCCGGCCATGCTATGAGTGGAAACATGTTGCCAACATGTTTAGTTAGTGGATTATGTAGAAAGAATAAAGAAATGAAAAAAAAAGAAAGAGAATATGAAGAAAACAAAGAAAAGGAAAAAAAAGTGTTCATTCTCTCATTTTCTCCTTGCTTGGCCGAATGTACTAAGAAGAAAGGGGGAAAGCTTGAGAAAATCAGCCATGGGAGTTTGCTAGACTAAGGTATGTTGATGTTATCCATGAGATTCATGCATGTTTTAGTTGATAGTTTGAGTTCCACCTAACCCATGGTCTAAACCTTTACCATGAAATGGGGATGATATTCGCCATGGGTGTTGTCTTCTTGGTATCATTGATGTTTGATGTTTGATGTTGTGGTGGTGAGGCATGAAGATGAGTTAAGTTTCGCTAAGGTGGGTTTGTGTGGATGTCATTTGCATGCTAAGTGTCAAGCTTTGTAATGATATATGTGTATGGTGTCTTTGATGTTGTGAATGGAAGTAGAAGAAAAGTAAAAGAAATTTATGTAGAAATGTGATGTATGTGGATTCATAGGATGTTACAAATAGGTGTGAAGCTATGCTAGAAGAGAAAAGAAATTGCCAAGTGTTCATGGGAGGAAAACTAAGTGTTTGAAAGAATAAAAAATGATGCCATAATTGATAGTATAGGTATTCGCCATTTAATCAAGTGTGTAGGTGATGTTAGATCAATTTTAGCACATTCGGCTATAGATAGGCATGTTGATAATCTCATTTAGACAATTAGACATAAAAGGGTGGTAATGAGGTTGAAAATTGTTGAATGGCTAGTTGGGTAATGAATGAAGCATTCGCCATATGGGGTAAAAATGGGTCATATGCTCATGAGATAAAATTTTGTGAATTGATGTATTAATGATGATAGTATAGTTGATGTCATGTATATATGTATAAATATTTGGCAAGACGGTTAAACTAGTTAATTTATTGACTAAGCTCAAGAAGCTCGAGGTGGAGAAACAAGCAAAGGCAAAGGAAAGAACATCGAGTAGCCGAGTTGGAACCATTTTGCCCAACACAAGGTAAGTCATTAAGCACATATGTTTGATATTGCTTAAATGATTGTAAAATCTATGCAATTGTATTTAATGGGATGCTATATATATATATAAATGAAATTGTATGTGTATGGAGTGATGACAATTGTTGAATGTAAAAGAAATAGTGAAATGTGTAGAAGGTTTGCTTTCGGCACTAAGTGTGCGGGCAATACGTGTGTACGGTGACGAGATTGGCACTAAGTGTGCATGCTGGAAATATATGGCACTAAGTGTGCATGCTGGAAAAATACTGCACTGGGTGTGCGAGCTCGAAGGGTATGGCACTATGTGTGCGGGCTTAAATTGCGTGGCACTAAGTGTGCGAAATCGAGTATTAAGCACGTGTGTGCGTACTCTATATATATGGAGGGTGTGTCTCCATCGAGTTGAGTATGGACAGTGGATCGGGTAAGTACCTCGAGCTCATGACGAATAGAAAATACGTTCATGCTCGGGGTTGAATTTGGTAAGCCTTAAATCTATGTGATGATTGAAATTGTATGATTGTGGTGGAAATGAGTTAGTGTGTGAAAATGCTTCAAATATCTTGTTGTGTAGAATATGAAATGTGGATGTATGACTTGGTATGAGATTGGACCAAAAGGTCCGAGGAATTATGGTATAGATTCGATATGGATGAGTACCTAGCCTCGTTTATTGTTCATGTTGTAGTAACTTTATCAGTGGATTGATGAATGCTTATGACTTACTGAGTTATAAACTCACTCGGTGTTTTCTTGTCACCCATTTTAGGTCTCTCGGACTCGTATTGTTTGCGTGATCGGAACCGTCGTTGAAGTCATCACACCGGCTGAAATCTTTTGGTATTGTCTTCGTTGTTGAAGAACATTTGGCATGTATAGGCTATTATATTTTGTTGAACTGTGGGTTGTAAACTTTAAGCCATGTGAAAATGGCCTATGTGGTCGTCGAGTGGGATGCTAGAACCTATAGCCACGAGTCTTAGAAACTTTAATTTTGATAAGGTGGCCATAATTTGTGTCATGTATGATGGATGATTAAGGCCAAGGAAAGATTCATGAAATTGGCATAGTCTCTGCAGTAACTGTTGCGGACAGCAGCAGTGAGATGAGATTGAAAAATCACTAAAATAGTAGAAGTAGAATTAAATAGTGAGTAAATTATGAAATTGAACCTTGATGAATCTATTTTATATGGACGAAACGAAATGACCATATGAGCAGTATACTGAGAAATATTAAAGTTCTCGTGAGACAGGGCCAGAACTGTTTCTGGGTCCCCTGTCGCGACTTTGAAAATTTACCATAAATTATCCAGAAACAATTAGAAGTCATGCCTTATATTAATAGATTTCCCTTTGAGTCTAGTTTCATTAGAAACAAACAACATGAGCATTAGAGCTCTGTACGAGATGATATTCAAGTTGTAACGCGCGAAGGTCAGTGTAGTCGACCCCTGTAACATGGGTGACTTTAACTAATAAACTGTACCAATTGGCCCGACCAAAAATTCTAGAAATAAATACATGGATGGATATATGAGTTTAAATTCAGGGAAAATTTACAGAATCAGTTTCCGAGTTTTGGAACTCGAGATATGATTTTTAAGGCGACAGTGACGCAGTTTTCCAGCCTGTCTGGAAATGCCAAATTGGTTGGTACCTTGAGAGGATTTGGCCCGTTAACCCCTCGTGTCCGACACCGGCGACGGTCACGGGTTCGGGGTGTTACAATTTTATTGGTATCAGAGCTATGGTTTAGTCGGTTCTAGGACTACCATAGAGCGTGTGAGTCTAGCTATACATGCCAAATTGTTAGTGCTTAATAATGTGATGACTTCTGACGGTTGAAATTTTTGTTTTGATTAGCGATGGAACTCGGGATAGAGACACCCTTGGCGGATGACGTTGAAAGTGTAGCGGCTGCTCCTGTGCAAGGGACACCGCCTATTGAGCCTCAGTCATCCGCGAATAATCAAAATGAAGGGGCGAAACAAGCCTTCTTCACCATGATGAATGAGTGGGTCGCGCAGTATGCCCGAACTAATCCGGCTGTCCAACCATTCCCGAATTTAAATAATCCACCCTAAGAGCTGTGATGCCATCGCCATCGATCCCGTGAGGCTGAGTAAACCACCGTGGACTTGATTAGGAAGTGGGGCGAGGAGTTTAAGGCCATAGTTACCGATGATGCCGAAAGGGCCAATTCGCTTGATAACACCATTAGAGTGTTTGATGAACTCATGCACACCGATGAATGTCTTAAGTGTGCTATATCTTTGTTACGAGACTCACCTACTATTAGTGGAGGACCTTGATTTCCATAGTCCCAAAGGAACAAGTTACTTGGGATTTCTTTCAAACGAATTTCGGAAGAAATATATTAGTCAACGGTTCATCGATCGAAACGTAAGGAATTTTTGGAGCTCAAGCAAGGCCGTATGACAGTATCTGAATACGAACATAAGTTCGTAAGACTTAGTCGGTATGCTCGGAGTGTGTGGCTGATGAGGTTGCTATGTGCAAAAGATTTGAAGAAGGATTGAATGAAGATTTAAAGCTACTAGTGGGTATTTTGGAGATAAAGGAGTTCGTAACACTAGTCGAACGAGCCTGCAAGGCGGAAGAACTTGGAAAGGAGAAGAAGAAGGCTGAATTTAAAGCAAGAGATTATCGTAAAAGATCGGCGAGTAAAGCTCCGTTCTCGACCGTAAAGAAATTCAGGGAGGACACTAGTAAGTCGAGGGCGATCATGGAATTTCCATCAGAGCCCGACCATTGACGGACTCCCGAGCTACATCGGTAGCTAGTGTGGGCAATAATCGTCAAGAGCGACCTGAATGCCCCCAATGTGGAAGACGACACCTAGGTGAATGTTGGGGTAAGTCCGTTAACCTGGCTCATTACGGATGTGGTTCAAGGACCACTTCATTAGAGATTGCACGAACTAGATGAGAAGAATAAGATGCAAGGTGCAAGATCTAGTGGGGCGACGACTAGAGGTAGACCCTCGAGGATTTCGGGAGGTAGGGGTGGTAATCGAGAGGAGCCACCGACACGGCTGTTCGATCCGAGACCAGCGCTCTGCTAGAGCATATGCCATCCGCACGACGAGAGGAGGCATTCTCCCGACGTTATCACCGGTACTTTCACTCTTTTCGATACTAATGTGATTGCTTTGATTGACCTGGTTCTACTCATTCTTATATATGCGAAACCTTAGCATCCAAGAAGACTTTGCCTATTGAGTCTCTCGAGTTTGTAATTCGGTGTCAAACCCTTGGGTCATTACGTGCTTGTCAACAAAGTGTGTAAGAAAAGTCCCCTAGTGTTTGAGGTTCTTGTTTTCTCGGCGGACTTGATGCTTTTGCCGTTCGACGAATTCGACGTTATTCTTAGGTTGGATTGGTTGACCATGCACGATGCGGTTGTAAATTGCAAAAGCAAGACTATCGATCTGAGGTGCGCGAATAACAAGATAATTCGGGTTGAGTCTACGGACTTAAAGGGGTTGCCACCGTAATATCGCAATGTTGGCCCGAAATATGTAAGAAAAAGTGCGGCGTACCTTGCGTATGTGCTCGATGACAAGGAGTCGGAAAAGAAACCCGAATCTGCGCGCTGGTTTGTGAATACCGGATGTTTTCCACGAAGAATTGCCGGTTTGCCACTGTTCGGAAATAGAGTTTGGCATCGAATTGGTACCTGGTACCACTCCAATTTCGATAGCTCCGTATCGTATGGCACCAACGGAATTAAAGGAGTTGAAAGCTTAGTTGCAAGAATTGGTGGATAGAGGTTTTGCTCGCCCGAGTTTTTCTCCTTGGGGTGCGCCAGTGTTGTTTGTGAAAAAGAAGGATGGAACCATGAGGCTGTGCATCGACTATCGTCAGCTTAATAAAGCGACGATAAAGAACAAATATCCGTTACCGCGTATCGATGATTTGTTCGATCAACTGAAGGGAGCCTCAGTGTTTTCGAAAATAGATCTGAGATCGGGCTATTATCGATTCTTGGTCGAGATTCGGACGTACCCAAGACTGCCTTCAGAACGAGATATGGTCAATAAGAGTTCCTAGTGATGCCATTTGGGCTTACTAATGCCCCTGCGGTATTTATGGATTTGATGAATCGGATCTTCAGACCATATCTGGATCGGTTCGTAGTTGTCTTCATTGATGACATTTTGGTCTATTCGCAAAATGAGACCGAACACGCTGAACACCTGAGGATAGTGTTGCGAATTTTACGGATAAGCGCTTATATGCTAAGTTCAGCAAGTGTGAGTTCGGTTGAGGAGGTTAGCTTCTTGGGTCATGTGATATCTCAGACGGGTATTCGAGTCGACCGAACAAAATTTCGCCATAGTCGATTGGAAACCTCCAAGGAATGTTACCGGTTAGGAGCTTTTGGGGCTTGCGGATACTATCGACGATTTGTGAAAGGTTTTTCGATGATAGCTGTATCGATGACTGAAACTACTCCAAAAGATGTTAAGTTCGAGTGGTCGAACGTGTCAAGAAAGTTTCGATCGACTAAAAACTTGTTTAACCGAGGCCCCAATGCTAGTACAACCGAGTCCCAGAAAGAGTTTGTCATATCTGATGACGCATCCTTGCTTGGGTTAGGTTGTGTGTTGATGCAAGAAGGTCGAGTTGTGGCTTACGCGTCGAGACAACTAAAGCCGCATGAGAGAAACTATCCGACCCATGACCTTGAACTAGCAGACCATAGTGTTCGCCTTGAAGATATGGCGGCATTACTTGTTTGGAGAAAGGTGTCACATTTATTCGGACCACAAGAGTCTAAAATATTTGATGACTCGAGAGATTTAAACTGCGACAAAGACGTTGGCTTGAGTTGTTGAAAGACTACGAACTCATCATTGATTATCACCCGAAAGGCCAACGTGGTGGCCGATGCTTTAAGTCGCAAGGCACTGTTTGCTTTGAGAGCGATGGATGCTCATCTATCCGTTTCACCCGATGAGGTGCTAGTAGTCGAATTAGAGACCAAACCGTTATTGATTCAACAAGTACTTGAATCTCAGAAGGTCGACGCCGAATTGGTCGCTAAGCGAGCCGAATGTGTTTCGAAGGAGGAATCAGAATTTCAGATTGACGACCATGATTGCTTGACGTTCAAGGGTCGATTATGTATTCCAAGGAATTCGGAACTTGTTTTGATGATTTTGAACGAGGCTCACAGTAGTCGAATGTCAATCCACCCGGGTAGTACTAAAATGTACAATGACCTGAAACGTCGGTTTTGGTGGCATGGTATGAAACGAGACATCTCTGACTTTGTTTCGAGATGTTTAATATGTCAACAAGTGAAAGCGGAGCATCAAGTGCCATCGGGATTACTTCAGCCGATCACGGTACCCGAGTGGAAATGGGATCGAGTCACCATGGACTTTGTATCCGGACTGCCATTGTCAGCAAGTAAGAAGGATGCGATCTGGGTCATTGTTGATAGACTGACCAAGTCTGCTCATTTTATTCCTGTCCGCACGGATTTTTCGCTTGATAAATTGGCAGAATTATACGTCTCCCAAATTATTCGATTGCATGGGGTGCCTATTTCTATCGTGTCGGATAGAGACCCAAGATTTACATCGCGATTTTGGAAGAAATTGCAAGAGGCTTTGGGTACCAAGCTGCATTTTAGCACTGCTTTTCATCCCCAAACCGATGGTCAATCCGAACGGATAATTCAAATCCTGGAGGATATGTTGAGATGTTGCATCCTTGAGTTTAGTGGTTCATGGGAAAGATATTTGCCTTTGATTGAATTCGCTTACAACAATAGCTTTCAATCAAGTATTAAGATGGCGCCTTACGAGGCTTTATACTATCGTAAATACCGCACTCCATTATTCTGGTGAACTTAGTGAAGGTAAATTCTTGAGGTTGATTTGGTTAAGGATGCCGAGCAAAAGTTCGAGTAATTCGTGAAAGTTTGAAAGTCGCCGGATCGCCAAAAGTCGTATGCGGATTTGAAAAGAAAAGATATTGAATATCAAGTTGGAGACAAGGTCTTTCTCAAAGTTTCACCTTGGAAGAAGGTGCTTAGATTTGGTCGTAAGGGCAAATTGAGTCCGAGGTTCATCGGGCCATATGAAGTATCCGAACGAGTTGGGCCAGTCGCATATCGATTAATTTTGCCCCCTGAGCTCGAAAAGATTCACAACGTTTTCATGTCTCGATGCTTGACGATATAGGTCGATCCATCGCACGTAATTGCTCCATCTGAGATTGAGATTCAGCCTAATTTGAGCTATGAAGAGGATCCGGTTCGCATTATGAGGCGTGAAGTAAAAGAATTGCGCAATAGGAAAATCCCGTTAGTGAAGGTGTTGTGGCATAAACACGGAATGGAAGAAGCCACTTGGGAACTTGAAGACTCTATGAAAGAGCGATACCCGAGCCTATTTACCGGTAAGATTTTTCGGGGACGAAAATTTCTTAAGTGGGGAGAGTTGTGACATCCCTAAATTGACCTAGTCGAAAAGTGGTTTCGGGACCACTAAACCGAGTCATAATAATAATTAACCATCATAATTGATGCTCATTATATGCATATATGCATGTGTGAAAATTTCATGTTTGGATTTTGTTAAGTGTAAGTGAATTTTTATCAAATAGGACTTATGTGAGAAAATTTAGAAATGTGCTAGGCAAATGTAAGGTGGCCCTATTAATACATGTGGGAAAGTGTTGTCCTTGCATGTCAAATTAGCCAAAATGAAGCATGATGGCCGGCCATGCTATGAGTGGAAACATGTTGCCAACATGTTTAGTTAGTGGATTATGTAGAAAGAATAAAGAAATGAAAAAAAAAAGAAAGAGAATATGAAGAAAAACAAAGAAAAGGAAAAAAAGTGTTCATTCTCTCATTTTCTCCTTGCTTGGCCGAATGTACTAAGAAGAAAGGGGGGGGAAAGCTTGAGAAAATCAGCCATGGGAGTTTGCTAGACTAAGGTATGTTGATGTTATCCATGAGATTCATGCATGTTTTTAGTTGATAGTTTGAGTTCCACCTAACCCATGGTCTAAACCTTTACCATGAAATGGGGATGATATTCGCCATGGGTGTTGTCTTCTTGGTATCATTGATGTTTGATGTTTGATGTTGTGGTGGTGAGGCATGAAGATGAGTTAAGTTTCGCTAAGGTGGGTTTGTGTGGATGTCATTTGCATGCTAAGTGTCAAGCTTTGTAATGATATATGTGTATGGTGTCTTTGATGTTGTGAATGGAAGTAGAAGAAAAGTAAAAGAAATTTATGTAGAAATGTGATGTATGTGGATTCATAGGATGTTACAAATAGGTGTGAAGCTATGCTAGAAGAGAAAAGAAATTCGCCAAGTGTTCATGGGAGGAAAACTAAGTGTTTGAAAGAATAAAAAATGATGCCATAATTGATAGTATAGGTATTCGCCATTTAATCAAGTGTGTAGGTGATGTTAGATCAATTTTAGCACATTCGCTATAGATAGGCATGTTGATAATCTCATTTAGACAATTAGACATAAAAGGGTGGTAATGAGGTTGAAAATTGTTGAATGGCTAGTTGGGTAATGAATGAAGCATTCGCCATATGGGGTAAAAATGGGTCATATGCTCATGAGATAAAATTTTGTGAATTGATGTATTAATGATGATAGTATAGTTGATGTCATGTATATATGTATAAATATTTGGCAAGATGGTTAAACTAGTTAATTTATTGACTAAGCTCAAGAAGCTCGAGGTGGAGAAACAAGCAAAGGCAAAGGAAAGAACATCGAGTAGCTGAGTTGGAACCATTTTGCCCAACACAAGGTAAGTCATTAAGCACATATGTTTGATATTGCTTAAATGATTGTAAAATCTATGCAATTGTATTTAATGGGATGCTATATATATATATAAATGAAATTGTATGTGTATGGAGTGATGACAATTGTTGAATGTAAAAGAAATAGTGAAATGTGTAGAAAGTTTGCTTTCGGCACTAAGTGTGTGGGCAATACGTGTGTGCGGTGATGAGATTGGCACTAAGTGTGCATGCTGGAAATATATGGCACTAAGTGTGCATGTTGGAAAAATACGGCACTGGGTGTGCGAGCTCGAAGGGTATGGCACTATGTGTGCGGGCTTAAATTGCGTGGCACTAAGTGTGAGAAATCGAGTATTAAGCACTGTGTGCGTACTCTATATATATGGAGGTGTGTCTCCATCGAGTTGAGTATGGACAAGGATCGGTAAGTACCTCGAGCTCATGACGAATAGAAAATACGTTCATGCTCGGGGTTGAATTTGGTAAGCCTTAAATCTATGTGATGATTGAAATTGTATGATTGTGGTGGAAATGAGTTAGTGTGTGAAAATGCTTCAAATATCTTGTTGTGTAGAATATGAAATGTGGATGTATGACTTGGTATGAGATTGGACCAAAAGGTCCGAGGAATTATGGTATAGATTCGATATGGATGAGTACCTAGCCTCGTTTATTGTTCATGTTGTAGTAACTTTATCAGTGGATTGATGAATGCTTATGACTTACTGAGTTATAAACTCACTCGGTGTTTTCTTGTCACCCATTTTAGGTCTCTCGGACTCGTATTGTTTGCGTGATCGAACCGTCGTTGAAGTCATCACACCGGCTGAAATCTTTTGGTATTGTCTTCGTTGTTGAAGAACATTTGGCATGTATAGGCTATTATATTTTGTTGAACTGTGGGTTGTAAACTTTAAGCCATGTGAAAATGGCCTATGTGGTCGTCGAGTGGGATGCTAGAACCTATAGCCACGAGTCTTAGAAACTTTAATTTTGATAAGGTGGCCATAATTTGTGTCATGTATGATGGATGATTAAGGCCAAGGAAAGATTCATGAAATTGGCATAGTCTACTGCAGTAACTGTTGCGGACAGCAGCAGTGAGATGAGATTGAAAAATCACTAAAAATAGTAGAAGTAGAATTAAATAGTGAGTAAATTATGAAATTGAACCTTGATGAATCTATTTTTATATGGACGAAACGAAATGACCATATGAGCAGTATACTGAGAAATATTAAAGTTCTCGTGAGACAGGGCCAGAACTGTTTCTGGGTCCCCTGTCGCGACTTTGAAAATTTACCATAAATTATCCAGAAACAATTAGAAGTCATGCCTTATATGAATAGATTTACCTTTGAGTCTAGTTTCATTAGAAACAAACGGCATGAGCATTAGAGCTCTGTACGAGATGATATTCAAGTTGTAACGCGCGAAGGTCAGTGTAGTCGACCCCTGTAACATGGGTGACTTTAACTAATAAACTGTACCAATTGGCCCGACCAAAAATTCTAGAAATAAATCCATAGATGGATATATGAGTCTAAATTTAGGGAAAATTTACGAAATCAGTTTCCGAGTTTTGGAACTCGAGATATGATTTTTAAGGCGACAGTGATGCAGTTTTCCAGCCTGTCTGGAAATGCCAAATTGGTTGGTACCTTGAGAGGATTTGGCCCGTTAACCCCTCGTGTCCGACACCGGCGACGGTCACGGGTTCGGGGTGTTACAACCCATTTATGAGTATTGGTATTATTTTTGAACTATCTGATGATAGATTACGAGATATGGGAATGAATATATGAAATTTAAAATCTATACAGGTACGTTTGTATTGTACTAAGTTTCTGAATATGAAAGACTCTATTTCTGTGAAATAATGAATGCGAAGTATGTACGGAATCATAGAAATGAAACATGATATGTATACAAGCAAATGAGCATGGTTAGGCTCATGAATTACTTTGTGAAATGACTATGAATTCTTGCTATTGACCTTTACTTTATCTACTTTAATAGTTAGACCAATTGTATATGGCTTACTAAGCTCTTTGTAGCTTATTCTGTGTGATTTCTGTCTATTTTACCTTTATCGTAGCTACTGAAGGCTCGGGGATAGTCGAGGATTGTCACCACACTATCGAACTCATTTTGGTACTTTTAAAAGTGTAAATATTTTATAGTATGGCATGTATAGGCTAGAATGTTTATGTATTAAGCTTTGATATGTATATATTTTATGCCAAGAAAGTTGGCTAGCAAATGATATGTTTGTGCATAGTTTTGATATTTGGTTGGTGATGCCAAATGGTGTATGCTTGTAATGTTTTATGATCTAATATGATTTGGTCATTTTAAGTATGGAATTGGATGAAAATTTTGGCATGAATGTTGTTTTATATTTCTTGTAGGAATGACACAAAAAGGGGTGGCAAGTTGGCTTAAACCAAGCCTGCATTGTGTCACACGGTCAGGGAACACGGGCGTGTCATATGGCCGTGGGCTTAAGTTAGTAGCTAGCTAAGTATCACACGGCCATAGCACACGGACGTGTCTGTTGGCCGTGGGTGAGAGTCAGTATATATGCTCTATTTTGGCACAGTTGGATTACATGGGTGTGTCTGGTGCCCGTGTAATGCACATAGCCTGGTCACACGGGCGTGTGACTTTAACAGAATTGAAAATTTTTCTGAGTTTTGAATTTATGAATGTGTTTAGTTTAGTCCCGATTGTCCTTAAAAGTATGTTTTATGTCTCGTAGACCATATTAAGAGGTGAATTATCGATGATTGCCTATGTATTAATATTAGGTGAAATCTGTGATTCTGTATTGATCTGAAATGTTTTGTCTGTCTGGTAATACCCCTTACCTATTTCGGCAACGGTTATGGAATAGGTGTAACATCCCGAAATAGGGCCTAAACGGAACAGTGGTTGCGAAACCACAAATCTGAGGTAGAAAAATTTATTTTATTATTATTTTGAGGTTCATGATATGATTGCATGATTGTGTGAAAATTTCGTGATGAAATTCTATGCATAAAGTGCTTAAGTTGAGATTAGGGACTAAATCGAATAATTTGCAAAACTTGCATTCTAGAAGTTTTTAGTATGAAATTGCTTTGGAATATTAATTAGGAGGATTTAAATAACAATTTTACCAATTTCTAAGTTCATGGACAAAATAGGACATGGATGGAATTTTTGAATGTTTAATAAGGAAGGGCATTTTGGTTATTTGGATATTAAATGAAATAAAAAGGGAAAAATAACACAAAATTCATCATCTTCTTCATTAGCACGAAATTTCAAGGGTTTTCCATATCTAGGGTTTGTTTCAAGCTTAAAAGCTCCATAGTAAGTGATTCCAAGCCCCGTTTTTAATGTTCTTTACGTTTTCGGAGTCCCGGTAGCTCGATAAAGCTTATGCGACCAATAATTTAAGTTAGGGTTCATATTTGGAAAAATAACCATAGGTGAAAAGTGTTTATTTTGATGTTTTATGATAGAATATGAGGTTTAAAATTATATTAGACAACTTGTGCTACTCGGTTTTAAGTGAAAACGAGTAAAAGGGCTTAATCGGTAAAAATACCTAATAGTCATAAGTACATGTTAGAGTGTGAATTTGATGTTGTCATAGAAGGGAAAAATGATCAGCATGTCATAAAACATAAGAAAATAGGATGAAGTTTAAATTACGAGCCTTGGGGAAAAAGTGAAAATATGTGAAAGTTTAGGGGCAAAAATGTAATTTTGCCAAAGTTTGGGTCAAGGACTGTTTTGATAAATGTGAATATTAAATAAGTTAAATTTTCTATTATAGATCAAGAAGAGTGAAATTCGGGAGTAGATCGGGGAAAAGAAAAACTAAAGGACTAAATTGTAAAGTTTAGTCACATTTTGTATCGAGGTAAGTTTACAGTAAATAAATGCAATATTCCTTTATTTTACATTATTATTGTCAATTTCAGCATTTATATACTTATTTTTTGAGAATATTTAAAGTCGAATTAAAGGCGAAGTGACGAGAGAAAAGCATTAGGAAGCCCGTTTGAACCTTAGGAATGTTAGGATATTGGGGTTGACAAGACAGACGAGATGAAATGAGCCATGTAAGTCCATATCAGATATATGGTTTTGGAGACAGGAATGAGCCATGTAAGCCCATATTAGATATATATATATATGGCATTGGAGACAGGAATAATTTATGTAAGTCCATGTCGAAGACATGGCATTGGCAGGATATTGATAGACAGGAACGACCTTAGTATCCTTAGTATTCCAAGTGATTCAACGGGTCATTGTACACGTTAAATTACAGTGAATTATCAGAAAAAATGGAAAGGTAGATTATATTTATGAATAGTGAAAGGTCAGGTAAGAAAGAAGGTAAGTGAGTAAAGAAGAAGGTAGAAAATGAGAATGTAAAGAAAGTTTATGAGGCTAGGTGACATTATGTATATTTATTCATTATGTTGAATGTTGTAATTTATTTGCTTGTAAGCTTACTAGGCCTAGTGCTTACTCTCTTTATTTTCTTTTTCTTATAGTTTTTATCAAGCCACTCAGGGATCGAAGGAAACGTCGGAAACCGATCACACTATCGAAGAAATCACATTGGTATAGTTAGACGTTTCGTTTGTGTATGGCATGTATAGGAACTTGGTTTTTCTTTTGATATGATATGATCAATGAATGATGTGTAAATACTTGCTAGTGATTAGCTAATAGAATGGCTGATGATATACATGTTTAATAGTATGTATGATTAAGTAGCAACTATCACATGAAAACTATGAAAAATGTGAAAGTAACTTAAAAACGGATTCAAGTATCAGAAATAATGTGACTTTGAAAAATCAAAAGAAATTGTAGAAACATAGGTTGATGGTGAATAATATATGAAATTAAAGCCTATTTTCATATGGAATAAGCAAAACAGGTAAAGGTTTTGTATTTTATAAGATATTTGAGTTTTGGTGAAATAGGGCCAGAGCGATTTCTAGATCCCCTGTTCCAACTTTAGAAATTCACCATAAATTTTACAAAAATAATTAGGTGGTTTACTTTATATGGTTAGAATCCATATTGAATCTAGTTTTAATATAAACAAACGGTATAGTCATATGATTTTTTTACAGAGAGAAAAGTGGTTCGTAGTAAGTAGAGGCCAGTGCAGTCGAATTCTAAAACAGGGGTAACTTTAACTAATAAACTGTACTAATTGGCTAAGACAAAAATTCTAGAAAAAAATTAGTAGATAGATATATGAGTCTAGTTTCAGGAAAAAATTAAGGATCTTAATTTAGAGTTTTGAAACTCGAGAAATTAATTTTTAAGCAACCATGACGTAGAAAAATAGTTTATTCCAAAAATTAAAATAAGTGGTTTAGAGTTGTTTAAAAGGTAAGATAAGTTTAGTAACACCTCAAGCTTGACTCCGGTGATGGTCTCGGGTGTGGGGGTGTTGCAATAGGGGTGTTACATTTTATTGATATCAGAGCTATGGTTTAGTCGGTTCTATGACTATCATAGCGTATGTGAGTCTAGCTATACATGCCATATATCTAAAATTACGAGAGTGTGATGAATCCTGACATTGAAATGTGCTTTTATATAGCAAATGGATCTCGATAGAGCTGTAGCTGACGATGTTGAAAGCAATGCGCCTCCTCCCGTGCAAGAGGCGGTGCAAGCTAATTCTCGACCGGCTACGATAGCCGTGATGGTGAGGTTAAATAAGCCTTCTATCAGATGATGAATGATTGGTTCACTCAGTATATTAGAACCAATCCGGCTGTACAACAACCTCCACCCCCGGTTAATTCTTCTCAAATTCCTATTATGCCCTCAGTGAATCCAGTTCAGTCAAGTAGACCACCAGTTGATAAGATTAGAAAGTATGGGGCTGAAGAATTCTGAGCTACAATGAATGATGATACTGAAAGAGCTGAATTCTGGTTAGAGAATACAATACAAGTGTTTGATGAAATGTCTCTGAATCCTGAGGAATGTATAAAATGTGTCGTTTCAGTTTTGAGAGATACGACATATCATTGGTGGAAAACTTTGACGTCTCTGGTTCCGAGTGAACGAGTTACGTGGGATTTCTTTCAATCTGAATTTCGGAAGAAATACATTAGTCAGAGATTCATCAATAAAAAACATAAAAATTTTCTCGAGCTTAAACAAGGTCGTATGTCTGTTACTGAATACGAATGTGAATTTGTGAGATTGAGCCAGTATGCTCAAGAATGTGTATCGAATGTAGCAATAATGTGAAAAAGGTTTGAAGATGGACTAAACGAAGATATCCGCTGTTAGTTGGGATTTTGGAGATTAAAGAAATGGTAGCGCTTGTTGAGCGAGCTTGTAAAGCTGAAGAATTAAGTAAAGAGAAAAGAAAAGCTAATTTTGAAGCTAGAGATGTTAAAAAGAGATCTTCAAGTAGATTATTTTAGTCCGTGTCAAAGAAATTCCGAGATGATCATATCCATTCAAAGGCTGATGTAAAACATTTGAACCGAGATCGAGCTAGATCGCATTTGAATTTTAGAGCTCCTGCTACTTCTATTGCAAGTGTCGGGAATGTCTGATTTGAGAAACCCAAATGTAAATACTGTGGTAAAAGACATCTGGGAAATTGTAGATTGAATGACCGAGCCTATTTTCGATATGGATCTCTAGACCATTTTGTAAGAGATTGTTCTGAACCTGCTGAGCAAGAGAATGTACAGAATCCGAGTCCAAGCAAAACCTCAGCTAGAGGTAGACCATCCAGAAACACAGGAACTGCAAGTGGTGGTCAAAGAGCTGCTAAGGATACTGCTGTTAGATCTGAGGCCAGAGCACCTACTAGAGCCTATGCTATCCAAGCTCGTGAGGAAGCCTCGTCTCTAGATGTGATTACTGGTACTTTTACTCTTTATGATACTTCTGTGATTGTATTGATAAACCTTGGATCAACGCATTCTTATATCTATATGAATTTAGTGCACAGTAAGACTTTGCCTGTAGAGCCTACTGAATTCGTAATTAGAGTATAAAACCACTTAGGCAAAAGTGTCTTAGTTGATAAAGTCTGCAAGAAGTGCCCGTTAATGATTCGAGATATCCATTTTCCTGTTGATCTAATGCTTTTGCCTTTCGACGAATTTGATATAATTCTGGGAATGGACTGGTTAACTTTGCACGATGCTATTGTGAATTGCAAACGAAAAGTCATTGATTTAAGGTGTAAGAATGATGAGATAATTCTAATTGAGTCTAATAATCTGAATGGACTATCAGTTGTGATATTTGCAATGAAAGCACGAAAATATGTGAAGAAAGGCTGTGAAGCCTATTTAGCTTATGTGTTAGACTCGAAAGTGATGGATGAGAAAGTTAAATCAGTACCTGTTGTCTGCGAATTTTCTGATGTGTTTCCTGAAGAACTACTGAGTTTGCCTCTGATTCGAGAAGTCTAGTTTGGCATTGAATTAGTACCTGGTACTACTCTAATTTCGATAGCTCTGTATAGAATGGCTCTGACCGAGTTAAAAGAATTAAAATCTCAGTTGCAAGAATTGACCTATTGAGGATTTGCTAGACCAAGCTTTTCACCATGGGGTGCTCCGTCCTGTTTGTGAAAAAGAAAGATGGCACAATGAGAATGTGTATTGATTACCGTTAGCTTAACAAAGTGACTATAAAGAACAAATATCCTTTGCCCAGAATTGATGACTTATTCGATCAGTTGAAAGGTGCTGCTGTGTTTTTAAAGGTAGATCTGAGATCGAGTTACTATCAGTTGCGAGTAAAGGACTTGACATTCTGAAAACTGCTTTTAGAATGAGGTATGGGCATTATGAATTTTTGGTTATGCCTTTCGGATTAATGAATGCACCTGCTATCTTTATGGATTTGATGAATAGAATGTTCAGACCATATTTAGATCAATTTGTTGTGGTATTTATTGATTACATATTGATTTACTCACGTGATGAATCTAAACATGCCGAGCATTTGAGAATGGTGTTACAGACTCTGCGAGATAAACAGTCGTATGAAAAGTTCAATAAATGTGAATTCTGGTTGCGAGAAGTTGGTTTCTTGGGTCATATTTTATCAGCCTCTGGTATCCGAGTTGATCCGAACAAAATTTCAGCTATTCTGGATTGGAAACCTCCGAGGAATGTATCTGAAGTCTGTAGTTTTCTGGGACTTCCCGAATACTACAGATGATTTGTAAAAGATTTATATGTGATAGCAACTCTGATGACAAAGTTACTTCATAAAGATGTGAAATTTGAATGGTCCGAGAAATGTCAGAGAAGTTTTGATCGGTTAAAAGCTTTGTTAACTGAAGCTCCAGTACTTGTGCAACCTGAATCAGGTAAAGAATTCATTGTTTACAGTGATGCTTTTTTGAACGGACTCGGTTGTGTTCTAATGCAAGAAGGAAAAATTGTTTCCTATGCTTCGAGACAGTTGAACCCGCATGAAAAGAACTATCCGACTTGCGATCTCGAGTTAGCTGCTATTGTGTTTGCCTTGAAGATTTGGCATCACTATCTGTTTGGTGAGAAATGTCATATGTTTTCTGATCATAAAAGTCTGAAGTATTTAATGATGCAAAAAGATATGAATTTGCAACAGAGAAGATGGTTAGAATTGTTAAAAGACTACGAACTTGTGATTGATTATCACCCGGGAAAAGCAAATGTTGTTGCCGATGCCTTAAGTCGGAAATCGTTGTTTATTTTGTGTGCAATGAATGCTCATTTGGTTCTGTCTGATGATGGTTCAGTTTTAGCTGAATTAAAAGCGAGACCTTTGTTCTAACAACCGATTATTGAAGTTTAGAAGGTTGATAATGAATTAATAGTAAAACGAGCTTAGTGTGATTCTGAATTTCGAGTTGATGTTAATGATTGTTTGAGATTCAGAAATAGACTTTGTGTTCCGAGAAATCCCAAATTAATTCAGACAATTTTGAGTGAAGCACACCGTAGTAGACTTTCTGTACATCCAGGAAGTACGAAAATGTTTAATGATTTGTAACAACTATATTGGTGGCCGGGAATGAAAAGAGATATTTCTGACTTTGTTTCTAAATGTTTGATTTGTCAACAAGTTAAAGCTGAACATCAGGTTCCATCTGGGTTACTACAATCGATTATGATTCCTGAGTGGAAGTGGGATTGAGTGACTATGGATTTTGTTTCAGGTTTGCCCCTATCTCTGAGAAAGAAAGACACAATTTGGGTTGTAGTTGATCATTTGATAAAATCGGCTCATTTTATTCCGATTCGATCCGATTATTCGTTTGATAAATTGGCTGAGTTATATATTTCTGATATCGTGAGATTGCATGGTGTACCATTGCCGATAGTGTCAGATAGAGACCCGAGATTTACATCGCGATTCTAGAAGAAATTGCATGATGCTCTGGGTACTAAATTGCATTTTAGCACTGCTTTTCATCCGTAAACAGATGGACAATCTGAACGGATTATTCAGGTACTCAAGGATATGTTGAGATGTTGCATTCTTGAGTTTGAAGGTACATGGGAATAGTATCTACCTTTGATTGAATTAGCTTATAATAATAACTTTCAATCAAGTATTAAAATGGCACCGTACGAAGCCTTATACGGTAGAAAGTGTAGAACTCTGTTATACTGGTCTGAGCTTAGTGAGAATAAGATTTATGGTATTGATCTGATAAAAGAAACAAAACAGAAAGTAAAAGTAATCCAAAATAGTCTGAAAGCTGCTTCTGGTCGTCAGAAATCTTATGTGGATTTAAAAAAAAAGATATCGAATTTGAGATCGGTGATAAAGTGTTTCTGAAAGTATCTCCGTAGAGAAACTGTTCCGATTTGGTAAAAAGGGTAAGTTGAATCCAAGGTTCATTGGACTGTATGAAATCATTGATTGAGTTGGGCCGGCTGCTTTAGATTGAGATTACCATCTGAGTTAGAAAAGATAAATAACATGTTTCATGTATCAATGCTTCGATGATACAGATCCGATCCTTCGCATGTAATTTCACCATCTAAAATTGAAATTCAGTCTGATATGACTTACGAAGAAACGCTGATTCGTATTTTAGCTCACGAAGTTAAAGAATTACGAAATAAGAAAATTCCGTTAGTCAAAGTGATGTGGCATCGACATGGTATTGAAGAGGCTATGTGGGAGTCAGAAGATGCTATGAGACAACAATATCCAAATCTGTTTAACGGCAAGATTTTGGGGGACGAAAATCCTTAAGAGGGGAGAATTGTAACAGTTCGGTTTTGACCCTAGTCGGAACAGTGGTTTCGAGACCACAAATCTGAGTTCGAAAAATATTTTAATATTATTTTCTGTGTCCATGATGAATGAATTTGCATCTGTGAAATTTCTGTGATTTAATTTGTCTGTTTCTGTGCTTAATTATGAAAAAAGATTTAATCGCATAAAGGGTGAAAGTTGTATGCTAATTCTTTAAAGTGTTTAATAGTTATGAAGCATTAAAATAAGGGTCTTTGCATGTCAAATATTCCATTAATATTAATGGTGGACAATGATGGACATTAGTTGGTAAAAATTCAATGATATATGCCATAGGCAAAATGGTAAACTATGAAATAAATAGAGTAAATTAATGAATAAAAAAAGGGGCATGCAAAAACACTTTGTTCAGCCGAAATTAAGAGAAAGAAGAAGCCATTGAAGCATTTTGATGTTCGGCTAGTGCATGTCTAAATAGGTGAGCTTATTTTGCTCGGTTTTTGATGATTTTTATGTTTCTGTGATCGTTGCTTCGTGTTCTACTGAGCCCATGTCTAAATTTATGTTTCTGTTAATGATTTCATGAAATGCCATTGTTGATATCATGAGTTTTGTGATGTTTTTGGATGAATTATGAAGGCTTGATAGATGGTTCATAAGTTTTGTCTTTGAATTTTTGATGAAATTGAACTATTTAGGCTAAATTGTGAAAATAATGTTTTGGGGGACAAAAATGTGAGATAAACATGTTGTGTAGGTTTATATAGAAGCCATGAAAATTCGGCTAGCCCTTGTTGCAAAGAAATTTTGCATATTTGTGATTTTGTGAAAAATGGACTGAATTGTCAAAGTGTGAAAATATAAGGGCTAAAATGCAAAGTGCCCTAAATATGTGTTCATGGGTTATTCTGAATGAAATGAATGATTGAATGGTTGAATTTGAATTGTATTAGATCAAGAACAAAGAAAATTAGACTTAGATCAAGGGAAGTCCAAGATAGTTGAATAGTCAACTCGTTTCCTTCCGAAATTTGTACGAGGTAAGTCAAATTACAATTTCGTGTTAAATTGATTAAATTCTGCACATATAAACTGTAATATGTATTGGACGGCCTTGAGAGCTTGATGAATGAATTCCAAGCAAATTTCGATAATATGTTAGTATTTGAAAAGCTCTGTATGTCTCTAAAGGAACGTTGACATTGATCCGAGATATCATGTAAGACCGTGTTTGGGATACAGGCCTCGATTTGAGATTTACGTGTAAGACCATGTCTGGGACATTAGCATCGTATCTGATTTCTTGTAAAACCCTATCTAGGATAGAAGCATCAATACTGAATTACATGTAAGACCACGTCTAGGACGTCGGCATTGTACGCGTTTATGAGTATTAGTATTGTTTTTGAACTATCTGATGATAGAGTACGAGATATGGGAATGAAATATGAAATGTATAATCTATATAGGTATGTTTGTATTGTACTAAATTTCTGAATATGAAAGACTCTGTTTCTATGAAATAATAAATGCGAAGTATGTACGGAATCATGGAAATGAAACATGATACGTATACAAGTAAATGAGCATGGTTAGGCTCATGAATTACTTTGTGAAATGGCTATGAATTTTTACTATTGACTTTTACTTTATATGCTTTAATAGTTAGACCAATTGTATATGGCTTACTAAGCTCTTTATAGTTTATTCTGTGTGATTTTTGTCTGTTTTACAGTTATTGTAGTTAGTAAAGGCTCGGGAATAGTCGAGGATTGTCACCACACTATCGAACTCATTTTGGTACTTTTAAAAGTGTATATATTTTATAGTATCGCATGTATAGGCTAGAATGTTTATGTATTAAGCTTTGATATGTATATATGTTATGCCAAGAAAGTTGGATAGCAAATGATATGTTTGTGCATAGTTTTGGTATTTGGTTGGTGATGCCAAATGGTGTATGCTTGTAATGTTTATGATCTAATATGGTTTGGTCATTTTAAGTATGGAATTGGCTGAAAATTGTGGCATGAATGTTGTTTTATATTGCTTGCAGGAATGACCCAAAAAGGGGTGGCAAGTTGGCTTAAACCAATCCCGCATTGTGTCACATGGTCAGGGAACACGAGCGTGTCATATGGCCGTGGGCTTAAGTCATTTGCTAGCTAAGTATCACACGGCCATAGCACACGGGTGTGTCTGTTGGCCATGGGTGAGAGTCAGTATGTATCCTCTGTTTTGGCTCGATTGGATTACATGGGCGTGTCTGGTGCCCGTGAAAGGCACACAGCCTGGTCACACGGGCGTGTGACCTCAACAGAATTGAAAATTTTTCTGAGTTCTAAATTTATGAATGTGTTCAGTTTAGTCCCGATTATCCTTAAAAGTATGTTTTAGGTCTCGTAGACCATCTTAAGAGGTGAATTGTCGATGATTGCCCATGTATTAATATTAGGTGAAATCTGTGATTCTGTATTGATCTGAAATGTTTTGTCTGTCTGGTAACACCCCTTACCTATAAATTATCAAAAATCGAACAATTTCAAACCTCAATCTAGCTACCAAAGTGCTGAATGTATAAAAGCTTCAAACCCTACTTCTTTTTTCTGATTTTCAGCTATCATGCATGATAAAATGGCTTCCTTTCATTTTATTTTATTAATCATAACATTAAAAATAAGTTTACCATTTTACCCTTAATGAATTAACATAAAATTTTACCTAACACATGTCCTTTTATGACAAAATGCACTATGAATGGTTAAATTGACATGCAAGTGCTTCACACTTTGTTTTTATAGCAATTTAATGCCTTTAATAATTAGCATGTAACTTTTGCATTTTACGCGATTTAGTCATTTATTACAATTAAGCACAGAAACAGACAAATTAAATCACAGAAACTTCGCATATATAAATTCACATATCACAGACATAGAAAATAATATTAAAATATTTTTCAGAATTGGTTACGTGGTCTCGAAACTACAGTTTCGACTAGGGTCTAAATTGGACTATTACAATTCTCCCTCTTAGGGATTTTCGTCCCCGAACATCTTACCATTAAACAGATTTAGATATTGTTGTCTCATAGCATCTTCAGACTCCCACATGGCCTCTTCAACACCGTGTCGATGCCATATCACTTTAAATAATAGAATTTTCTTATTTCGTAACTCTTTAATGTCACAAGCTAAAATATGGATCGGCTTTTCTTCGTAAGTCATATCAGATTGGATTTCAATATCAGATGGGAAAATTATATGGTAAGGATTGGATCTGTATCATCAAAGCATCAATACATGAAACACATTATGTATCTTTTCTAACTCAGGTGGTAGCCTCAATCTATAAGCAACCGGCCCAACCCGCTCGATGATTTCATACGGTCCGATGAACCTCGGACTCAATTTGCCCTTTTTACCAAATAGGAACAGTTTCTTCCACGGATATACTTTCAGAAACACTTTATCACTGATCTCAAATTCAATATCTTTTCATTTTAAATCCGCATAAGATTTCTGACGATCAGAGGTAGCTTTCAGACTACTCGGATTACTTTCCCTTTCTTTTCTGTTTCTTTTATCAGATTAATACCGTAGATCTTATTCTCACTGAGCTCAGACCAGTATAACAGAGTTCTACAATTTGTACCATATAAGGCTTCGTACGGTGCCTATTTAATGCTCGATTGAAAGCTATTATTATAAGCGAATTCAATCAAAGGTAGATATTGTTCCCACGTACCATCAAACTCAAGAATACAACATCTCAACAAATCCTCGAGTGTGTGAATAATCTGTTCAGATTGACCATCTGTTTGCAGATGAAAAGTAGTGCTAAAATGCAATTTAGTACCCAGAGCATCTTGTAATTTCTTTCAGAATCGCGATGTAAATCTTTAGTCTCTATCTGACACAATCGACAATGGTACACCATGCAGTCTCACGATATCAGAAATATATAACTCAGCTAATTTATCGAGTGAGTAATCAAATCGAATCGGAATAAAATGAGCTAATTTCGTCGAACGATCAACTACAACCCAAATTGCGTCTTTCTTTCTTGGAGACAAGGGAAAACCCGAAACAAAATCCATGGCCACTAGATCACATTTCCACTCTGGAATCATAATCGGTTGTAGTAACCCAGATGACACCTGATGTTCAGCTTTAATGTACTGACAGATCAAACATTTAGATATAAAATCAGAGATATCTCTTTTCATTCCGGCCCACCAATGATGCTGCTTCAGATTATTATACATTTTCGTAGGCCTATAGTAATTCAAGCCATTTTCTTTGTCGCATATTCAAATCTTTTTGCATCATTAAATACTTCAGACTTTTATGATCAAAAAACACGTGACATTTCTCACCAAATAGATAATGATGCTTGATCTTCAAGGTAAACACAATAGCAGCTAACTCGAGGTCATGAGTTGGATAGTTCTTTTCATACGGCTTCAACTGTCTCGAAGCATAAGCAATGACTTTTCATTCTTGCATTAAAACACATCCCAAACCAATCAGCGAAGCATCACTATAAATCAAAAATTCTTTACCCGATTCAGGTTATACTAAAACCGAAGCTTCAGTCAATAAAGCTTTCAACTGAACAAAGCTATTCTGACACTTTTCAGACCACTCAAACTTCGTATCTTTTTGGAGCAATTTTGTCAACGGAGTCGCAATCATTGAGAAACCTTTTATGAATCTTCTATAGTAACCAGCAAGTCCCAGAAAACTATGGACTTCAGATGCATTCTTCAGAGGTTTCCAATCCAGAATAGTTGAAATTTTGCTCGGATCAACTCGGATACCAGAGGCTGATACAATATGACCCAAGAAACCAACTTCTCGCAACCAAAACTCACATTTACTGAACTTTGCAAACAGATGCTTATCACGCAAAATCTGAAACACAACTCTCAAATGCTCAGTTTCATCATATGAATAAATCAATATGTCATCATTGAACACCACAACAAATTGATCTAGATACGGTCTAAAAATTCTATTCATTAAATCCAAAGACAGTAGGTGCGTTCGTTAATCCAAAAGGCATAACTAAAAATTCATAATGCCAATACATCGTTCTGAAAGCAGTTTTCAGAATGTCAGAGTCTTTACTCGCAACTGATAGTAACCTGATATTAGATCTATCTTTCAAAACACAATAGCACCTTTCAACTGATCAAATAAGTCATCAATTCCGGGCAGAGGATATTTGTTCTTTATAGTCACTTTGTTAAGCTGACGGTAATCAATACACATTCTCATTTGCCATCTTTCTTTTTCACAAAAAGAACAGGAGCACCCCATGGTGAAAAGCTCGGTCTAGCAAACCCTCGATCAGTTCTTGCAACTGAGATTTTAATTCCTTTTACTCGGTCGAAGCCATTCTATACACAGCTATCAAAATCAAAGTACTACCTGGAACTAATTTAATGCCAAAACTCGACTTCTCGAACCGGAGGCAAACCCGGTAGTTCTTCAAGAAACACATCAGAGAATTCACAGGCAACAGACACTGATCCAACTTTCTTATCATTCACTTTTGAATCTAACACATAAGCTAAGTAAGCTTCACAAACTTTCTTCACGTATTTTCATGTTTTCATTGCAGATATCACAACTGGTAGTCCGTTCAGGTCACTAGACTCAATTTGAATTATCTCATCATTCTTACACCTTAAATCAATGACTTTTTGTTTGTAATTCAGAATAGCATCGTGCAAAGTAAACCAGTCCATTCCCAGAATTATATCAAATATATCGAAAGGCAAAAGCATCAGATCAGCAGGAAAACATATATCTCGAATCAATAATGGACAATTCTTGCTGACTTTCTCAACCAAGACACTTTTGCCTAAGGGGTTCGATACTCTAATTACGAATTCAGTAGACTCTACAGGCAAAGTCTTACTGTGTACTAAATTCATATAGATATAAGAATGCGTTGATCCAAGGTCTATCAATGCAATCACAGAAGTATCAGAAAGAGTAAAAGTACTAGTAATCACGTCTGGAGACGAAGCTTCCTCACGAGCTCAGATAGCATAGGCTATGGCAGGTGCTCTAGCCTCAGATCTAATAGTAGTATCCCTAGTAGCTCTTTGACCACCACTTACATTTTTCGTATTTCTGGAAGGTCTACCTCTAGCTGAGCTGTTGCTCGGTCTCGGATTCTGTACATTCACTTGCTCAGCAGGTTCAGAAAATCTCTTGCAAAATGGTCTAGAGATCTACATCAGAAACAGGCTCGGTCATTCAATCTACAATTTCCCGGATGTCTTTTACTACAGTGTTGACATTTAGGTTTCTTAGATCGGACATTCCCAACACTTGCAATAGAAGTAGCATGAGCTCTGAAATTCGAATGCGATCTAGCTTGATCTCAATTCGAATGTCTTACATCAGCCTTTGAATGGCTATAATCATCTCAGAATTTCTTTGTCATAGACTGAAATGATCTACTCGAAGATCTCTTTCTAACATCTCTAGCTTCAGAATCAGCTTTTCTTTATTCTTTACTTAATTCTTCAGCTTTACAGGCTCGCTCAACGAGTACTACCATTTTTTTAATTTCCAAATTCCCAACTAACAGATGGATATCTTCATTTAGTCCATCTTCAAATCTTTTGCACATTATTGCTTCATTTGATGCACATTCCCAAGCATACTGGCTCAATCTCACAAATTCACGTTCGTATTCAGTAACAGACATATGACATTGTTTAAGCTCGAGAAACTCTTTACATTTCTGATCAATGAGTCTCTGACTAATGTATTTCTTCCAAAATTCAGCTTGGAAGAAATCCCAAGTAACCGGTTCACTCAGAACCACATATATTAAAGTTTTCCACCAATGGTACGCCGTATCTCTCAAAAGTGAAACGACACATTTTACACATTCCTCAGGATTCAGAGACATTTTATCAAACACTTGTATTGTATTCTCTAACCAGAATTCGACTCTTTCAGCATCATCATTCGTTGTAGCTCAGAACTCTTCAGCCTCATACTTTCTAATCTTATCAACTGGTGGTCTACTTATCGGTACCGGATTCACTGGTGGCATAACAGGAATTTGAGGAGAATTAACCGGGGGTGATGGTTGTTGTACAGCCGGATTGGCTCTAATATAGTGAGTGAACCAATCATTCATCATATGATAGAAGACTTGTTTAGCCTCATCATCACGGCTACTAGCAGCCGATCGAGAATCAGCTTGCACCGTCTCTTGCGCAGGAGCAGGCGCATTGCTTTCAACATCGTCAGCTACAGCTCTATCATGATCCATTTGCTATATAAAAGCACATTTCAATGTCAGGATTCATCACACTATCACAGTTTCAGATATATGGCATGTATAGCCAGACTCGCATACGCTATGGTATTCTAGAACCGAGTAAACCATAGCTCTGATACCAATTAAAATGTAACACCCTTATCTTGTAATCGTTTTCGGAATAGGTAAGGGGCATTACCAGATAGATAGAACATTACAAATCAATACATAAACACAGATATTACATAATATTATGCATAAGCAAAATCAACATTTCATCCCTTATGGAGGCCTCCAAGACCAAAGACATACATTTAGAAAAGGTTGGGACAAAACAGAACACATTCAGAATTTTCAGAACTTAGAAAAATTTTTCAATTCTGTTGAGGTCACACGCCCGTTTGACCAGGCTGTGTGCTTTGCACGGGTACCAGACACACCCATGTGATCCAGCCGTGCCAAAACAGGGTATGTATACTAAATTTTACACACGGCAAATAGACACGGCTGTGTGATACTTAGCTAGCTACTGACTTAAGCCCACGGCCATATGACATGCCCATGTGTCATAACCGTGTGGTCTTAAGAGGTTACTGCTTTGCATACACGGCCACAAGGCACGCCTGTGTTCCCTGACCGTGTGGCACCATGCAGGCTTGGTTTAAGCGAACTTGCCACCCCTTTTTGGGTCATTCCTACAAGGAATATTAAACAACATTATACCAAAAATTTTCAGCCAATTCCATGCTCAATACATGCTTAAACTTACCATTTCCTCGACTTGATATATTTCAAAATGACCACCACATACAAGGCCATATAACCATTACAAGCATATACAATTTGGCATCACAAACCATTTACCAAAACTAAGCACAAATATACCATTTGTTAAACTCTCATGGCATAACATATATACATATCAAAGTTTAAAGACATAGACTTTCTAGCCTATACATGCCATGCTTAAAAATATTTACACCTTTAAAAGTACCAAAATGAGTTCGACAGTGTGGTGACAATCCTCGACTATCCTCGAGCCTTCAGTAGCTACGATAACTGTAAAACAGACAGAAATCACATAGAGTAAGCTACAAAGAGCTTAATAAGCCAAATACAATTGGTCTAACTATTAAAGGATACAAAGTAAAAGTCAATAGTAAGAATTCATAGCCATTTCACAGAGTAATTCATGGGCCTAACCATGCTCATTTGCTTGTATACATGTCATGTTTCATTTCTATGATTTCATACATACTTCACATTCATTATTTCACAGAAACAGAGTTTCATATTCAGAAATTTAGTACGATGCAAACGTACCTGTATAGATTATACATTTCATATATTCATTCTCATATCTCGTACTCTATTATCAGATGTTTCAAAAACAATACAAATACTCATAAACGGGTACAATGCTGACGTCCAAGATGTGGTCTTATATGTAACTCAGTATCGATGCCTGTGTCCCAAACATGGTCTTACACGTAAATCTCAAATCGAGGCCTGTGTCCCAGACACGGTCTTACACGACATCTCAGATTAATGTCAACTTCCTTTAGAACATACAAAGCTTTTCAGATACTAGCATATTATCAGAATTTACTCAAAATTTATTTATTAGGCTCTCAAGGCCGTCCAATACAGATTACAGTTTGTATGCACAAAATTTAGTCAATTTAACACGTAATTGTAATTTGACTTACCTCGTACGAATTTCGGACAGAAACGAGTCGACTATTCAACTATTTTGGACTTCCCTCGATCTAAGTCAGATTTTATTTGTTCTTGATCTAATACAATTCAAATTCAACTATTCAATCATTCATTTCATTCAAAATAATCCATGAACACATATTTAGGGCACTTTGCATTTTAGCCCTTACATTTCACACTTTGACAATTTAGTCCATTTTTCATAAAATCACAAATATACAAAATCCATAAAGACTATAGCTTGGCCGAATATACATAGCTTCCCTACAAGTCCAAATAACATATTTAATTCACAATTTAGTCATTCAAAACCTCATTTTCACAAATTAACCCAGATAGCTCTATTCCATCAAAATTTTAAGAATAAAGCATGATAATCTCACATATATCTTTCATAATCCATATTAAAACATTAGAAAGCTCATATAATCATAAATGGCACATTTCATAATCTTCAACAGAAACAGAAATTCAGACATGGGTTTTGAAGAACACGAAGCAACGATCACAGAAACATAGAAATTATCAAAAACTGAACAAATTTCATACCTCAATCTAGCTACCAAAGTGCTGAATGTATAAAAGCTTCAAACCCTACTTCTTTTTGCTGATTTTCAGCTATCATGCATGATAAAATGGCTTCCTTTCATTTTATTTTTTTAATCATAACATTAAAAATAAGTTTACCATTTTACCCTTAATGAATTAACATAAAATTTTACCTAACACGTCCTTTTACGAAAAAATGCACTATCAATGGTTAAATTGACATGCAAGTGCTTCACAGTTTCTTTTTATAACAATTTAATGCCTTTAGCAATTAGCAAACAACTTTTTCATTTTACGCTATTTAGTCCTTTATCACAATTAAGCACAGAAACAAACAAATTAAATCATAGAAACTTCGCAGATATAAATTCACATATCACAGACATAGAAAATAATATTAAAATATTTTTCAAAATTGGTTACGTGGTCTCAAAACCACTGTTTTGACTAGGGTCTAAATCGGACTGTTACAATTCTCCCCCATTAGGGATTTTCGTCCCCGAAAATCTTACCATTAAACAGATTCGGATATTGTTGTCTTATAGCATTTTCAGACTCCCACGTTGCCTTTTCAACACCATGTCGATGCCACATCACTTTAACTAATGGAATTTTCTTATTTCGTAACTCTTTAACGTCACGATCTAAATACGGATCGGCTTTTTTTCGTAAGTCATATCAGATTGGATTTCAATATCAGACGGGGAAATTATATGCGAAGGATCGGGTCTGTATCGTCGAAGCATCGATACATGAAGCACATTATGTATCTTTTCTAACTCAAGTGGTAGCCTCAATCTATAAGCAATTGGCCCAACTCGCTCGATGATTTCAGACGGTCTGATGAACCTCGGACTCAATTTTCCCTTTTTACCAAATCGAAATAGTTTCTTCCATGGAGATACTTTCAGAAACACTTTATCATCGATATCAAATTTGATATCTTTTCGTTTTAAATTGCATAAGATTTCTGGTGATCTTTCAGACTATCTCGAATTACATTCACTTTCTGTTCTGTTTCTTTTATCAGATCAATACCGTAATTCTTATTCTCACTGAGCTCAGACTAGTATAACAGAGTTCTACAATTTATACCGTATAAGGCTACGTATGGTGCCATTTTAATGCTCGATTGAAAGCTATTATTATAAGCGAATTCAATCAAAGGTAGATATTGTTCCCACGTACCATCAAACTCAAGAATGCAGCATCTCAACATATCCTAAGTATCTGAAGAATCTGTTCAGATTGACCATCTGTTTGTGGATGAAAAGCAATGCTAAAATGCAATTTAGTACCCAGAGCATCTTGCAATTTCTTCCAGAATCACGATGTAAATCTCGGGTTTCAATCTGACACTATCGACAATGGTACACCATGCAGTCTCACGATATCAGAAATATATAACTCAGCTAATTTATCGAGTGAGTAATCAAATCGAATCGGAATAAAATGAGCTAATTTCGTCGAACGATCAACTACAACCCAAATTGCGTCTTTCTTTCTTGGAGACAGGGGAAAACCCAAAACAAAATCCATGGCCACTCGATCGCATTTCCACTCTGGAATCATAATCGGTTGTAATAACCCAGATGACACCTGATGTTCAGCTTTAATGTACTGACAGATCAAACATTTAGATATAAAATCAGAGATATCTCTTTTCATTCCGGATCACCAATAATGCTGCTTCAGATTATTATACATTTTCGTACTACCCGGATGCATAGATAACCGCCTACTGTGGGCTTCACTCAGAATCAGTTGAATTAACTCTGAATTCCTTGGAATACAAATTTGATCTCAGAATCTTAATCAATTATCATTATCAACTCTGAATTCTGGACCAGTCTCTACATGACAATGAGTTTGTTTAGCCAAAATCTCATTATCAATCTTCTGAGCTTCGATAATTTGTTGTAAGAACAAGGGTCTTGCTTTTAATTTAGCTAAAACTGAACCATCATCAGATAGAACTAAATGAGCATTCATCGCACGCAAAGCAAGCAATGATTTTCGACTCAAGGCATCAGCAACAACTTTTGCTTTACCCAGATGATAATGTATCACAAGTTCGTAGTCCTTTAGTAATTCAAGCCATTTTCTTTGTCGCATATTCAAATCTTTTTGCGTCATTAAATACTTCAGACTTTTATGATCAGAAAACACGTGACATTTCTCACCAAATAGATAATGATGCTAGATCTTCAAGGTAAACACAATAGCAGCTAACTCGAGGTCATGAGTTGGATAGTTCTTTTCATACGGCTTCAACTGTCTCGAAGCATAAGCAATGACTTTTCATTCTTGCATTAAAACACATCCCAAACCAATCAGTGAAGCATCACTATAAATAAAAAATTCTTTACCCGATTCAGGTTATACTAAAACCGAAGCTTCAGTCAATAAAGCTTTCAACTGATCAAAGCTATTCTGACACTTTTCAGACCACTCAAACTTTGTATCTTTTTAGAGCAATTTTGTCAACGGAGTCGCAATCATTGAGAAACCTTTTATGAATCTTCTATAGTAACCAGCAAGTCCCAGAAAACTACGGACTTCAGATGCATTCTTCAGAGGTTTCCAATCCAGAATAGTTGAAATTTTGCTCGGATCAACTCGGATACCAGAGGCTGATACAATATGACCCAAGAAATTAACTTCTCGTAACCAAAACTCACATTTACTGAACTTTGCAAACAGATGCTTATCACGCAAAATCTGAAACACAACTCAATTTCATCACGTGAATAAATCAATATGTCATCAATGAATACCACAACAAATTAATCTAGATACGATCTGAAAATTCTATTCATTAAATCTATAAAGACAGCAGGTGCGTTCGTTAATCCAAAAGGCATAACTAAAAATTCATAATGCCCGTACCTCATTCTGAAAGCAGTTTTCAGAATGTCAGAGTCCTTTACTCGTAACTGATAGTCACCCAATCTTAGATCTATATTTGAAAACACAGTTGCACCTTTCAACTGATCAAATAAGTCATCAATTCTGGGCAGAGGATATTTGTTCTTTATAGTCACTTTGTTAAGCTGACGGTAATCAAGACACATTCTCATTGTGCCATCTTTATTTTTCACAAACAGAACAGGAGCACCCTATGGTGAAAAGCTCGGTCTAGTAAACCTTCGATCGGTCATTTCTGGCAACTGAGATTTTAATTCCTTTAACTCGGTTGGAGCCATTCTATACAGAACTATCAAAATCGGAGTAGTACCAGGTACTAATTCAATGCCAAACTCGACTTCTTGAATCGGAGGCAAACCCAGTAGTTCTTCAGGAAACACATCAGAGAATTCACAGGCAACAGGCACTGATTCAACTTTCTTGTCATTCACTTTTGAATCTAACACATAAGCTAAGTAATCTTCACAACCTTTCTTCACATCCGTGCTTTCATTGCATATATCACAGCTGGTAGTCTGTTTAGATCACTAGACTCAATTCAAATTATCTCATCATTCTTACACCTTAAATCAATGGCTTTTCATTTGCAATTCACAATAGCATCGTGCGAAGTTAACCAGTCCATTCCCAGAATTATATCAAATTCGTTGAAAGGCAAAAGCATCAAATCAGCAGGAAAATAGATATCTCGAATCAATAACGGACAATTCTTGCAGACTTTATCAATCAAGACACTTTTGCCTAAGGGGTTCGATACTCTAATTACAAATTCAGTAGACTCTAGTAAAGTTTCACTGTGTACTAAATTCATACAGATATAAGAATGTGTTGATCCAGGGTCTATCAATGCAATCACAGATGTATCATAAAGAGTAAAAGTACCAGTAATCACGTCTAGAGACGTAGCTTCCTCATGAGCTCAGATAGCATAGGCTTTGGCAGGTGTTTTGGCCTCAGATCTAACAGCAGTATCCCTAGTAGCTCTTTGACCACCACTTACATTTCCCGTATTTCTGGAAGGTCTACCTCTAGCTGAGGTGTTTCTCGGTCTCGGATCATGTACATTCTCTTGCTTAGCAAGTTCAGAACAATCTCTTACAAAATGGTCCAAAGATCCACATTGAAAACAAGCTCGGTCATTCAATGTAACACCCTTTACCCGTATCCAAGGCCGGAACAGGGTACGAGGCATTACCAGACTTAACCATACACAGAGACAAAAACCAGGCTATAAAATTTCATTTAATTCAAAACTTTTCGAACACATGCATAGACTCATATTTAAAGACATATAACGTGGCATAAATGAGCACTTAGACATCCATAATCATGCAATAACATGTCATTCACTTTAAACATATTTGCTTACCGTCCTGTATATAATATACATTCTTACATTAATTAGAACTAGACATGCTGAATCTTATTCTCATTTTATACCATCATAAAGTAGTTACCAATTTGTCCATTCAACATCCATATTCAAGGCAACATTACTCATTTCCATTTAATTCATGATCCACTGACCTGCATTTAACTTACCTGATGTATTACCAATCATGCATAACAAACAAAACAAACTATATCATCACATCAAAACATAGGACATGACATGATTAATTAAACTTATAAACCATAATGGATAAGGACCACATCTCATGATCATATACGATAACTCAACACAGACTGATACGTATGTTCAAAGTCATAATAATAATAAATATCACAAACCAACTTCCTATACATGCCACTCACTCGATATTTCTAATATTTGAATTAATTCTCCCAAAAATGATAGTTTGATAGTGTGATTTTGCCTCCGACAATCTCCAACCCCGAACCGACCTAAAAATACTAAAGAAATGGAGAGGATGGGTAAGCTTTACGCTTAGTAAGTCCATATGAAATTAATAAGCAATTACTAACATGCTTTTCAAGATAAAACACTATAATTATACAATTACACATGTTCAGGTTAAGCTGTTTTACCAAGTTACAGTTACTAAATCATTCATATCTGAAGCTACAAAACTCAAAATTTAGATTTGTTAATTTTCCTTGAAACTAGACTCATATAAATTTCTCCCATAAAATTTCCAAAATTTTTAGTTTAGCCAATTAGTATAGTTTATTCATTAAAATTTCCCCTATTTTGCTGTCCAACAGTTCTGACCTCTCTTCACTAAAAATTATTTATCTCATATTTTGGGACTCGGATGATGTTTCGATCCATTCATCCTAAAATTAGACTCATTTAGGATTCTATTCATATAAATTATAACTCATAAATATTTTTGTAAAATGTTTAACAATTTTTCCAAGTCAGAACAGGGGATCTCGAATTCATTCTGACACTGTCTCACAAAAATTAGAATATCACATAATATAGAACTCTTTTGCTCCCCATGTTTCTTTTATATGAAAATATACTCATTAATCTTTAATTCCATAATTTTTTTTTGAAATTTAATTCAACTTGAACAATTTTTGGTAAATTTTCAAAGTCACGCAATTGCTGCTGTCCAACACTGTTTTACTACTAAAATTCACTCTTACATAATTTCACTTAATCCATTTTGTCTTATCGAAGTTCACTCAAATATCGAGCACAGTGCTCATAATTTTCATAAAAATATACCTGCACTTATTCATCATATAATAATGTTCACATGTATTTTTACTTAATCGATTTTCCCGTTGAACTCTTCGGAATAATAATTGATACTCAGTTGCCTGCAAATATTTTCACACTTGTAGACAAGGCTATCTGGTACGCATAGTAGCCTGCACTTAGTACTACACATGTGACCAATTATCTGGTACACGTAGTAGCCTGCACTTAGTACTACACACGTGACCTAACCATTTGATACACGTAGTAGCCTGCACTTAGTACTACACACGTGATTGAAGTTATCGGGTATGCATAGTAGCCTGCACTTAGTACTACACATGCGACCAATTATCCGGTACACGTAGTAGCCTGCACTTAGTACTACACACGTGACCTCACAATAGATCATTCATATCGTTTCTATTCCGAAGGCTCAACTGGGAAATTCTTCACTTTCCAACATGTTACAAATTTATTCATAGTCCTTTTTCAATTTACAATTTACAACAAATAATCATTCTATAGGCAGCCACATTTCATGTGATAACAAAATATAATAAAATAAAAAGAATCGATAAATTATTTACGTGCAAACTTGTCAAAATCTCATCAGGTACAACAGTGTAGCAATTCATACAACCCATGTAATAGTAATTTAACATTCAATTCATGTAACAATAATTTACCATTCAATTTCACATGACACAACAAGCATCACATTTTCCATATCATACACACCATCCATCAACTTCTCCTAAACATATTAAATCATGCAATTTATACCATAGAAAATTACAATTCAAGTATGGTATTGCATTATTATTAACACACGAACTTGCCTCGTATACGAAAATGGCCATTTTTACCATTTTACCCACAACTTGGTATTTTGTCGATTTTAGCCCAAATTTCAATTTTCCTTGCTCTATCATTACAATATAGCCTAATTAGGACTCATATTATTGAAATTGATCCAAAATCATATTTTGAAAAAATTACAATTTTGCCCCTAAACTTTGTCAAAATTACATTTTTGCCCCTAGGCTCGTAAATTAAACTTCATCCTATTTGATTATGTTTTATGACATGCTGATCATTTTTCCCTTCTATAGCAACATCAAATTCACACTCTAACATGTACTTATGAACATTAGGTATTTTTACCGAATATGTCGTTTTACTCGTTTTCACGTAAAATCGCTTAGTAAAAGTTGTTTAACACAATTTCAAGCTTCATATTCTACCATAAAAAATCAAAATAAACACATTTCACCTATGGGTATTTTTCCAAATATAAACTCTAGGTTAAATTATTGCTAGAATAAGCTTAACCAAGTTACCGGGATTTCAAAAATGTAAAGAACTTTAAAAACGGGGCTAAGGAGCACTTACAATCGAGCTTGGGAGTTTGAAGAAACCTTAACCATGGATGCTACTGGTAGAAACGGTTGAATGAAGAAGATGATAGCTAATTTGGCTTATTTCCCTTTTTAATTCTTTTAATTATTAGTTTACCAAAATACCCCGAACTTAAAAATATTTTATTACACCCATTTCATGTCTATTTTTGTCCAAAAATTATCCAATGGTCTAATTACCATTTAAGGACCCTAAATTTAAAATTTCATAACAATTGGACACCTATAGTATGTAGAACTCAACTTTTGCACTTTTTACGATTTAGTCCTTTTGACTAAATTAAGTGCCCGAATGTCAAAATTTTCAAACAAAATTTTCAAGAAATTATCCCGTGAAATCGTAGGCCATAAAAATATAATAAAAAAAATAAAATTTTCATCGTCAGATTTGTGGTCCCAAAACCACTGTTCCGACTAGGCCCAAAATTAGGGTGTTACATTCAATCTACAATTTCTCGGTACCACAGTGTTTACAATCAGGTTTCTCAGATCGGACAATCCTGACACTTGCAACAGAAGTAGTAGGAGCTCTGAAATTTGAACGCGATCTAGCTCGATCTCGATTCGAATGTCTTACATTAGCCTTTGAACGGCTATGATCATCTCAGAATTTCTTTGTCACAGACTAAAATGATTTACTCGAAGATCTCTTTCTAACATCTCTAGCTTCAGAATTAGCTTTTCTTTTCTCTTTACTTAATTCTTCAGCTTTACAAGCTTGCTCAATGAGCACTACCATTTCTTTAATTTCCAAAATCCCAACTAACAGACGGATATCTTCGTTTAGTCTATCTTCAAACCTTTTGCACATTATTGCTTCATTTGATACACATTTCCGAGCTTACTGGCTCAATCTCACAAATTCACGTTCGTATTCAGTAACAGACATACGACATTGTTTAAGCTCGAGAAACTCTTTACGTTTCTGATTGATGAATCTCTGACTAATGTATTTATTCCAAAATTCAGCTTGGAAGGAATCCCAAGTAACCCGTTCACACGGAACCACAATTATTAAAGTTTTCCACCAATGGTACGCCGTATCTCTCAGAAGTGAAATGACACATTTTACACATTCCTTAGGATTTTGAGATATTTCATCAAACACTTCTATCGTATTCTCTATCCAGAATTCGGCTCTTTTAGCATAATCATTCGTTGCAGCTCGGAACTCTTCAGCTCCATACTTTCTAATCTTATCAACTGGTCGTCTACTTATTTGTACTGGATTCACTGGTGGTATAACAGGAATTTGAGGAGAATTAATCAGCAGTGGATGTTATTGTACAGCCGGATTGGTTCTAATATACTGAGTGAACCAATCATTCATCATATGATAGAAGACTTGTTTAGCCTCATCATCATGGCTACTCGTAGCCGGTCAAGAATCAGCTTGCACCGTCCCTTGCGCGGGAGCAGGCGCATTGCTTTCAAAATCGTCAGCTACAGCTCTATCGGGATCCATTTGCTATATAAAAGCACATTTCAATGTCAGGATTCATCACACTATTGCAGTTTCAGATATATGGCATGTATAGCTAGACTCACATACGCTATGGTAGTCCTAGAACCGACGAAACCATAGCTCTGATACCAATTAAATGTAATGACCCTATCCTCAGAATCGTCGCTAGAATAGGTAAGGGCATTACCGAACGCATGAACATTACAGATCAATACAGAATCACAGATATTACATAATATTATGCATAAGAAAAATAAACAATTCGTCCCTTATGGAGGTCTCCAAGACCTAAGACATACATTTAGAAAAGGTCGGGACTAAACCGAACACATTTAGAATTTTCAGAACTTAAAAATTTTTTTCAATTCTGTTGAGGTCACACGCCCGTGTGACTAGGATGTGTGCCTTACACGGGTACCAGACACACCGATGAGATGCAGCCGTGCCAAAACAGAGTATATATACTGACTTTTACACATGGCAAACTGACACTGCCGTGTGCTATGGCCGTGTGATACTTAGCTAGCTACTGACTTAAACCCACGACCAAATGACACGCCCATGTGTCATAACCGTGTGGTCTTAAGAGGTTACTGCTTTGCATACACGGCCACAAGGCACGCCTGTGTTCCCTGACCGTGTGGCACCATGCAGGCTTGGTTTAAGCGAACTTGCCACCCCTTTTTGGGTCATTCCTACAAGGAATATTAAACAACATTATACCAAAAATTTTCAGCCAGTTCCATGCTCAATACATACTTAAACTTACCATTTCCTCAACTTGATATATTTCAAAATGACCACCACATACAAGGCCATATAACCATCATAAGCATATACAATTTGACATCACAAACTATTTACCAAAACTAAGCACAAACATACCATTTGCTAGCCAACTCTTATGGCATAACATATATACATATCAAAGTTTAAATACATAGACTTTCTAGCCTATACATGCTATACTAAAAAATTTACACTTTTAAAATGTAACACCCCTTACCCGTATCTGTCGCCAGAACAGGGTACGAGGTATTAACAAATCATAGTACATACTATTAAATAAAACCGAGACAAAAATATGGCGTGCAATTAGATCATGAATCATTATAACATATGCCTTTAACAATACTAGCCAATTTTAAAGGCTTTGTACAAAATAATCGGTCAGATACTATAGTTAATATTTTAAACCTAGACAATTATGACACGTAACAAAATAACTAAGTCTACTATACATGCCATAATTCAAAATGTTCAGTTAAAATACCCAAAAGTATTGATAGTGTAGGCAGATCTTCAACGATCCTTGACTCCTGTGCAAGCTGGGCGACACTATAAGACAAAAGAGAGAAAAGAAAGTAAGCTTATAGCTTAGTAAGCAAGTATATAAATAATGAATAAAGAATTTAATATGTTTACACAATAAGTCAAGTGTATCTACTTTTAAATTTTACTATTTACTCCACTTTGGTCAAGCTGTCTCTCCTGTGTCATATTCACTAAATAAATCATAACTCAAGTTACAAAACTCGTAGCTCTCTTGTACACATGATGTTCACTCAGCACCATACATGTGACCTAGCTACGCTCCATCTATGTTATTCAATCTTTTCAAATGTTCAACCGGGATTTTTCTCTCTATTACTTATTTCCATTCTTCCAATAGTCGATTTATGCTTCAAAATGAGCTAAAATATATATAATAGGCTGAAATATAAAAATGTAAATGAAGTTAATGTATTATTTATATACAAACTTACCTCGGTGAAAAATATGGAAATTTTGCAATTTAGTCCAAAACCTTTTCCTTCCCCCGTTCGAGGTCGATTCCACGCCTTTCTTGATCTATAACAACACATTTAGCTCATTTAATACTCATACTATTTATTTCAATCCAAAAATCACATTATAGAAAAATTACATTTTTGCCCCCTAACTTTTACAAAATTATGATTTTTCCCCTAGGCTCGGAAATTTAATTTCAGCTCTTATTCTTATGTTTTATAACATGCTGATCATTTTTCTCTTCTATGACAATATCAAATTCTCACTCTAACATGCACTTATGAGCATTAGGTATTTTTACCAATTATACCGTTTTGCTTGTTTTCGCTAAAAATCGCTTAGAAAAGATCGTTCTCCTAACCTCAAATATTCATATTCTATCATCAAACAACAAAATACATGCATATCATTCATGGGTAAATTTTTAAACATAAATCCTAACTCGAAATAATGGTAGAAATAGGTAAACCGAGCTACGAGATTTCAAAAATATAAAGAACATTAAAAACGGGGCTTGAATGCACTTACTATTGAGCTTGAAAGCTTGAAACAAACCCTAGCTATGGAGAACATGCAAGTTTCGGCCAAGCTAAATGAAGATGAACACATTTTTGTGTTATTTTTCCCATTTTATTTCATTTATTATGCAAATGACCAAAATGCCCTTACTACTAAACTTTCTAAAAATTCTATCCAAGTCCAAATTTTTGTCCATATAAAGTATAATGGTCTAATTTCCATTTAAGGACCTATACTTAAAACCCCCATTTCAATCAAGTACTTTATGAACTAGAACACACATTTTTCACCTATTTCAATTTAGTCCTAAACATCAAATTAAACACCTAATCGATAAAATTTCGCAACGAAATTTTCACACGATTATGCAATCATAATATAAACACTAAAACTTAATCAAAATATTTTTAATTTTTTATTTTTTTTTTCAACCTCGGATTCGTGGTTTCGAAACCATTGTTTCGTTTTGGCCCTAAATCGGGCTGTTACAAATTTTTGTGTTATTTTTCTCATTTAATTTAATTTATTATGCAAATTACCAAAATGCCCTTACTACTAAACTTTCTAAAAATTCCATCCATGTCCAAATTTTTGTCCATATAAAGTATAATGGTCTAATTTCCATTTAAGGACATCTACTTAAAACCCCCATTTCAATCAAGTATTTTATGAACTAGAGCACACACATTTTTCACCTATTTCAATTTAGTCCTAAACATCAAATTAAACACCCAATCGATCAAATTTCACAATGAAATTTTCACACGATTATGAAATCATAATATAAACACCAAAACTGAATCAAAATAATTTTAATTTTTTAATTTTTTTTCAACCTCAGATTCGTGGTTTCGAAACCACTGTTCTATTTTGGCCCTAAATCGGGCTGTTACATAAAAGTACCAAAATGAGTTCAATAGTGTGGTGACAATCCTCGACTATCCCCGAGCCTTCAGTAGCTACGATAACTATAAAACAGACAGAAATCACACAGAGTAAGCTACAAAGAGCTTAGTAAGCCAAATACAATTAGTCTAAATATTAAAGGATATAAAGTAAAAGTCAATAGTAAGAATTCATAGCCATTTCACAGAGTAATTCATGAGCCTAACCATGCTCATTTGCTTTTATACATGTCATGTTTCATTGCTATGATTTCATACATACTTCACATTCATTATTTCACAGAAACAGAGTCTTTCATATTCAGAAATTTAGTACGATACAAACATACCTGTATAAATTATACGTTTCATATATTCATTCTCATATATCGTACTCTATCATCAGATGGTTCAGAAACAATACAGATCCTCATAAACAGGTACAATGCCGAAGTCTCGGACGTGGTCTTACATGTAACTCTGTATCAATGCCTCTGTCCCAGACATGGTCTTACACGAAATTAGATACAATGCCTATGTCCCAAACATGGTCTTACACGTAAATCTCAAATCGAGGCCTGTGTCCCAGACACGGTCTTACACGATATCTCAGATCAATGTCAACGTTCCTTTAGAACATACAGAGCTTTTCAGATACTAGTATATTATCGAAATTTACTCGAAATTTATTTAACAGGCTCTCAAGGCCGTCCAATATAGATTACAGTTTGTATGCGCATAATTTAGTCAATTTAGCATGTAATTGTAATTTGACTTACCTCGTACAAATTTCGGACAGAAACGAGTCGACTATTCAACTATTTTGGACTTCCCTCGATCTAAGTCCGATTTTCTTTGTTCGTGGTCTAATACAAATTCAACCATTCAATCATTCATTTCATTCAAAATAATCCATGAACACATATTTAGGGCACTTTGCATTTTAGCCTTTACATTTTCACACTTTGACAATTTAGTCCATTTTTGACAAAATCACAAACATGCAAAATCCATCAAGACTATAGCTTGGCCGAATATACATAGCTTCCATACAAGTCCAAATAACATATTTAATTCACAATTTAGTCATTCAAAACCTCATTTTCACAAATTAGCCCAGATAGCTCTATTCCATAAAAAAATTTAAGAACAAAGCATGATAATCTCACATATATCTTTCATAATCTAGATAAAAACATTACAAAGCTCATATAATCATCAATGGCACATTTCATAATCTTTAACAGAAATAGAAATTTAGACATGGGTTTTGAAGAACACGAAGCAACAATCACAGAAATGTAGAAATCATAAAAAACCGAACAAATTTCATACCTTAATCTAGCTACCAAAGTGCCGAATGTTTAAAAGCTTCAAACCCTACTTCTTTTTGCTGATTTTCAGCTATCAAGCATGATAAAATGGCTTTCTTTCATTTTATTTTATTAATCATAACATTAAAAATAGGTTTACCATTTTACCCTTAATGAATTAACATAAAATTTTACCTAACACATGCCCTTTTATGACAAAATGCACTACCAATTGTCAAATTGACATGCAAGTGCTTCACACTTTCTGTTTATAGCAATTTAATGCCTTTAACAATTAGCATGCAACTTTTTCATTTTATGCGATTTAGTTCTTTATCATAATTAAGCACAGAAAAAGACAAATTAAATCACAGAAACTTCGCAGATATAAATTCACATATCACAGACATAGAAAATAATATTAAAATATTTTCAGAATCGGTTACGTGGTTTTGAAACCACTGTTCCGACTAGGGTCTAAATTGGACTGTTACAGCACATGCCCGTGTGGTCATTACAACATGGCCATGCTAATGGCCCGTGTGACACACATGGCCTAAGCATCAAGGGGCACGCCCATGTCCCATGCCCGTGTGAATGAAATTCTAAATTCAAACCTACAGGGGTTTTCACACGGCTGTGACACACGCTTGTGTCTATGGCTCGTGTCCCTCACACGGCCCTGAAAAGGCCGTGGCCAGAGGCAGTGTCCTCCACACGGCTAAGACACATGGCCGTGTCTCTGTCCGTGTGTTTACTACCATGCATACTGACTTGCAAATTTTACGTGCAGGGGAGACACGACCAAGCAACACGCCCATGGGGCTGATTGTGTGTCACACACGGCCTAGACACACACTCGTGTGTCTACTCGTGTGGACAATATAAGGCTATCTACCAAACCTTTTGCCACCCTGAAACACCATCTAATGCAAACCAATATATCAAAGTCTAACTTAATCTGATTTCTCAACCAAACAACCATAGCTAAGGCCTATATACATTTCTTATATTCAACCATGCCAAAAATTTCACATTCATGAAAGACTATATTGCATTCATATATAAACTTTCAATATTACCCATTTTCCATGGCCTTACACAAAATGAATCAAATGCTAAAGTAAGCCTGTAACACCACAAACCCGGCCTAGACATTACGGCCAAATCTGGTGTGTCACATTACCTACCACTAACCAAGTTACCTAGTTTACTAAAGTTTGGGTGAGCTTTGCAAAAACCATTAATGAAGTTTTAAGAGAAATGTTTCGATTCACTAGTGTGAGTCCTATCCATTATCGATTGTTAAGGGTTTAGAAAAAATGTGACTTTTGTTGCACCTTGAAAAGTTTCATTTTGAAGACGTTTGATTGTCGTGTAGGTTTGAAACAGGTAATTTTTGATAAACCCAGAGTTAACCAATTTCAAGGAATCAATTTAAGTGATGTGAATCTCAAGTCGAAAACGATTTAAGTAATTTAAAAACCCAAAATAAAAATAATAGAGCGGCCTTATTACAACTTCATCCAAAATAGAAATAATAAAAAATAAATGCGAAATTTAAAAGGAAGCTACTTGAAACTTATTTAAAACCAGAAATTTAATCTTCGTGGCCAGTCTGAATCCCGCCCAGCTCCAAGTCCACCAACTAAGGCTCACCTGCAAGGATGGAAGAGAAAGGGAGTGAGTTTGGAAAACTCAGTGTATCTGGAAAACCCATCCAAAGCCTAAGTCAGCTCAAGCCCATTGGGCCTAAGCCCTATTCAGATAACCACAGTCTCGGGTCAAGCCCTTTTCGTATCATTTATAAACTAGGCCTTAGCCCCTTTTCAGATAACAGTATGGCCCATAGGCCCATTCCAGAACAGAATAGACATATTCGTGTATGCAAACCCAACCCAACCTATAACCAACCGCTACACTCCACTCGTACCAGCCCTCCACTCCATGTGGGGAATAGCTCAACCCACCCAGCCTTACACTCCATAGTTGTAGCATAGCTGCTCAGATATTAGTAAGTTGAGGCAAAGCCTCTAGTACGTGGTCAAGCCACTTTCAGTACTTCCTCCATCAATAACCCAGTCCCATGCATCGATACTAATAACATGGCATGCAAGAATAGTAACATCAAACATGCATTCAGTCAACCTTAACCCTAGGGGTATATCAAGAATTTTGTTCTAGGGGTAAATCAAAACTTTCCACCTATAAAGGTATTTCAAGATTTTTATCGCTTTTAAGGGTTCTCATAAATGTTACGGTCCTTACTAGCCCATTTGTCATCGCAGAATTTATTTATCTCAATTTCACAATTTTAGCCATTGGGCCTAAAACCCCTAATGGGCCCTACAAGTGTCCATTAGCAATTTAAGCCCATTTAACTCAAGTTTTATGACCAGTTTACGGTTTAAGCGCTTTGATTCTACGATCTAATGTAACATACTTATTGCCTATTTTTTTTTATATTGTATATTTTTATTATTTTTTATTAACCTGTATGGGCTCGTAAGCCCATTGGGTCCAGTTTTAGCCTATTAAGGCCCAATTATTGAAGTGCATGAAATTTCACACACGACTAACTTACCACTTTTCGATTTCAGATCTAATGATTTCTAAACGTCTTGTGAGCACTCGCACACTCACAAGCCCACGAAATGCCAGAATTTTGGCATTTCAGCTTTTACCGAATTGAACTATGAGAGGTCGTTCGATACACACTGCTTTCACGATGATCGCCATCGAGATCCCTTATGATGTCCTACAATTGATTACCACAATTCTTAGATTGCAACCCACAACAACCAATCCCAATATTCAGCAACCCATATTCGAACCATGCCCCTAAAGCCTTTAGAATCTTACCTTTTTGCCGAAAACCGATGACTAGATCTAAGTCTAGTTGTTCCAAAGATCCAAGCCTTCGATCAAACCTCTTGAAGACACTAATCACCAAAAGAAATCGTCAGTTAAAGACCCTCAAAGCCCTATGCCCAAATCGACAGCCCCCCTAGATTTTAGGGACTTCGGCTTTTCTAAATTGTAAAATAAGACTAGATCTAAGGTGATGAGCACTTACCAGTTATTCCTCTTTGATTTCTATGCAGATTTGATGCAGATCTATCCTCTAAACAATAGTAGAACTCAAATCCAGGAGATCTGAAGTTTCGGCTATAAGTCCCTAAATCTATGGTATTTTGACTTTTTAAGTGATGAAGAAGATGACGATTTGAGGCTATAACTTTGAAGTAATGTTTCCGAAAGATACTAAGGGTTTAGAGAAGATAAAAGTTGATCAAAAAGAACAAAAATAACTGAAGGATTTTGGCTTGGAGAAATAGGCACAAGAAGTGAGTTTTTGAGATTTCGGCTTTTATGGCAATCGGCTATGGAGGTTTTGTGGAGGTTGAGATTGACAGAGGAGGTGAGTAAGGAGATTAGAAGGTTTCGGCTAGAAGAAAAAGCAAAAAGGAAGAAAGAAAATGGAGGAAAAAGAGAGGAAGAAGAAGTCGGCACCAAGGAGAAGGAATTTGTATTTTCGGCATTTGTGCGAACTCAGAAAGGATGAATGGCAGTGAAAGCTTTCAAGTGGCTAACCCTAATTCTCCAAGATAGAAAAAGAAAAGAACCTAACCCTAATATAAACTAAAACAATCGGCCCAATCTCCCTAAGGCCCTTGCCGAAATTCACTTAAGTGATCACATGCCCGGGACATGCCTAAAATTAAAAAATAACCATATGTCTACCTTGCAACTTGAACCTTGGACCTTTAATTCCTTCCCAGACGCCATTTTTTTTTAGGAACTCAGTGGCGCCACCTTGCCACTTTACCAAGGCCTTATTTGTGTCATAATTTTTGAAGTTCTTCTTAAAAGCCCACTTAACCAAGTCTCCTATTCACTTAAAATCCAACCTTGATATTTTACCGTGTTTAACTTAGGCTTGGGCCTTCTAAAGGCCCACTAACACACTTAAACACAATTCCAATATTCAGAACACCAAAATTTCAAAATTTACTGAAAATCACAGAAACTCGAAAAATCCTGAAAATCAGGGCATTACAAAGCCAACACATTTGGCCAATCAATAATGACACAAAACTCAAAAGTCAGGGTCCCATACATGCCATAATCAAAATTAAAGATCTAACTATACCAAGTGCTTTAGATGATAGTGTAACTAGCTTCTCTGACGTAGGCAATGATCCTCGAGCTACTTTGATGACACTATAAGAAAATGGAAAGGAAATAGGGTAAGCATAAAGCGTAGTAAGTTGCATGAAAATAATCATCAACTAATCATAGAACGATATGTACATAACTTTTCATAGCTTATTCATGAATACCATAAATAAACATATGTACAACTTACTCATCACCATCCAATACAACTCATATTGCATACATTGAGCCCATATCTTATATGTTTCAGTTAGGTACCTGTACCACTCATCACCTAATCATAACTTTTCTCATTTTGATATAAATCATAAACCTTTGGTTGAACCATTTGGAATACTACTGGATACTCAATAGCCCTAACATGGGTTAAGATACCGACGCCATGTCCCAGACATGGTCTTACATTGGCTTACGTATAGAGAGGCTGATGCCATGTCCCAGACATGTCTTACAGTGACACACAACAAGCTGACGCCATGTCCCAGACAGGTCTTACACTAGCTTGTTTATCGCGAGGCCGATGCATGTCCCAGACATGTCTTACACCAGCTCTCACACTATGGCTGATGTATGTCCAAGACATGTCTTACACTAGCACAGATATTACCCATTATCACAGTATAAATATCCAAGTCTATTCCAAATGTTCAACGGAAGTCTTTACTACATAAATTTCTCGACGTGTATTCTCATATTCAAAATCAAGACAATTTATGCCATATCAACTCAATTACACATCATAAAGATATAGTTGCATTATTAACATACAACTTACCTCGGATTACAAAATGTAGACGACTCGTGCGGCTTAGCCCACTTGTTTTGCTTTTCCCCGGTCTAGGCCTGGATTTTGTAATTCTTGATCTATAATGATAAAAATTCACAAATTTAATCATTTTATTGATCTAGGTACTCAACAATTCATAATTGGGAAAAATGACCATTTTGCCCTTAGACTTTCACAAAACGACCATTTTACCCCTAGACCCGAAAATAAATTTTTATCATATTTTCTCATTAATCAAGCCTAGCCGAATACTTTTTATACTAGGAGTAGCCCAAAATTCTCATTATTTCACACATTTATCAACTATTTTACAATTTATGCAAAATGGTCCTTACTTAGGGTTTCCATGAAAACTACTTCACAAAAGTTGTTTATTTCACAACCATGATTCATTTTCTTCCATAAAATTTTAGAAAACTACATGAACACTCTCATGATAAAACCCTAGACTTTCAACCATTTTGCAAAATAGTCCCATTATTTGAAAGCTCATGCTATAAGCGTTCTAAAAGTACAAAAATCATCAAGAAAAACCATCAAGATCACTTACTTGTGAGGGTTACAAGTTGCTAAAGTTTCAAGCTCCCAAAAATCCCATTGTTGCTGAAAATTTCAGTGAAAGAGAAGGAAGAAATGAAAAAGACGATGGCTAGACACTAGGGTAATATTTTATTATACATTAAGTTACCTACCCATTTGACCATTTGAATTTCTTGTCCCCTATGGCCAGCCATCTGATTTTAAGGGGTTTATTTTCCTTTTAAAGACCCTCAAGTTTGGTTCTCTAGCTATTTGATACCCTTAGCTATCAAAATAGGACTTTTGCACTTTATGCGATTTAGTCATTTTTCACAATTAAGCATGAAATTGCTAAAATTAATTCACCAAAATTTTCATAATCTCATATAATCACGCCAAAACACATAAAATAATATTAAAGATAATTTCTCTGACCTCGGATTAGTGGTACTGAAACCACTATTTCGACTGGGCCCAAAATTGGGCCGTTACAGTTCTCCCCCTTAGGGATTTTCGTCCCCGAAAATCTTACCGATGAATAGATTCGGGTATTGGTCTCTCATGGTCTCCTTGGGTTCTCATGTGGCTTTTTCGACTCCATGTGTGACAGCCCAAAATTGACCCTAGTCGGGAAGTGGTTTCGGGACCGCTAAACCGAGTCACCGAAATGTTTGAACGTAATATTTATTGTCTAGAATATGTATTTATGAATGTGTGAAAATTTCAAGCTTCGATTTAGTCGATTGCATGTGAATTCAGTTATTAGGACTTGTGTGACACTTTTGAAATGTGATAGGCTAATCTATAAGGACCTAATAGTGCATGTAATCAAAAGGGGGGACTTGCATGTCAAATTTCCCCCCTAATAGCTAGTGGCCGGCCATGACAAGGGATTATGGGTAAACATAAAACATGTTGGGACAATGGTGTATGTAAGAAAAAAATAAAATAATGAGCATGGGAATTTAATAATGAAAGGGAACAAAAAAAAAAGAGAATGGTGAGTGTCCCCCCCCTTTGCCGTGAGTTGAAGAAAAGAGAAGAAAAATTTTTTTGTTGTTCATCCTTTTTTTTCATTTCTTTGAGCTGAAATTCTAAGAAAGAAGGAAGGGGTTCTTGCTTCATGCTTGGTTTGGAAGAGGATTAGGAGGAGGTTTGGCCATACTTGTGTCTAGATTAAGGTATGTTTGAGGTTGTGCCATGAGATTCATGCATGTTCTTAGTTGCTAGCTTGAGTTCTAATTAGTCCATGGTTCAAAACTTTGCTATATCATGGGGATGATATTCGGCCAAGGTAGATTTTGTGTTAATGTCATTGCATGCTAAATATGAAGCTTGTTAATGATACATGTGATGGTGGATTGATGACTCTTGGATTTTCTTTTTAGCATTTTTGAGTAAGACATTAAGTTTTGGAATTGATGGAATGGAGAGTATGCTTAAGTTGTGTTATGAACAACTATGTGTTAAATCGAGGTTTGCTAAGCTAGCTATTAAGGTGAAGTGCAATGTTAGTGATTGATTAATAGTGTATATACATGTATGCATATTCGCCATCACATTAAGAGCATAGGTGATGATGAGTCTATGCTTTGTACATTCGACCATATATATATATATGCATGTGTGATTGGATTATTGATAGTAGGGCTATAGCATATGGTTATGAGCCGAATAGCTAAGAGCATGAGGTAGCAAGATAAAATTTTACCATGCCGTTCCTTATGTCATAAAATCATTAAATTGTGAATATCAATATGTGTAGCAAAGCGGTTGAATGAGTTAATTTATTTGTTTAAGCTCAAGATCCTAAAGGAGAGGCGCCCAACAAGGGAAATCAAGGTCATCGAGTAGCCGACTTGGAATTATTTTACACCACACAAGGTAGGTCACTAAGCATATATTTTGTATTGATTTAAATAGACATAATGTCTATGTAATTATGCCGAAAGGAATGATAAATTTATATACATGTATGTATGTGGTGATGAAAGTATTGAATGAAAAGAAAAGAGGTGAGATGTATTGAGTTGTTGATTTCGGCACTAAGTGTGCGGGTATAAACATTTGTGATCATGAGAATGGCACTAAGTGTGCGGGTTTAAAATTTGTACAGCACTAAGTGTGCGAGTTTGATCATATAGCACTAAGTGTGCGAGTTGATTATATAGCACTAAGTGTGCGGACTCACTATATGCTTTTGAATCACTATTGACACCGAGTGTGCGACATTATTGAGTCGATCACGACAGCGGATCGGGTAAGTACCTTGAGTTCATGGCTAATAGGCGCTATGTTTATATTTGGAGTTGAGCTTGGTAAGTTTCAACCTATGTGACAATTTAAATTGAAGTCACGCATAAGAATTATCGTGGAATAAGTGAAAGGTCATGTAGATGTATGATTGTAACGAAAACAAAATGGTGTATAAAAATGCTTCAAATATCCTATTGATTAGTATATGGAATGTGAATGTGTAACTTGGTATGAGATTGAATCGAAGGTCTAAGGAACTATGGTATAGTTCGGTTTGAATGGAGTAATTAGCCTCGCTCCATTTTGTTTCCTCTTGCGATAATGTTATTAATGGTTGGTAGTGCATTGCTTATGACTTCTCGAGTTATATACTCATTCGGTGTTTGCTTGTCACCTATTTTAGGTTTCTTGGACTCGACTTTTTATGTATTCGGGACCGTCATCGAAGTCATCACACCCGCTAACGACTTTTGGTATTTTCTTCGTAGTTGGTCTAGGAGTACATTTCGGCATGTATAGGCTGTTATGCTTTGTTGAAATTTGGTATGTAAACTTTTAGCCATGCGAAAATGGCGTAAATGTTCGCTTGGAATTGGTTTTGTGATGTTTGGACACAAATCATGGTTATAATTTGGGACATGCATGATGAATTATTAGTTAAATCAAGGAAAAGTCATGAAATAGGCATAGTTTGTTTTAGTAATAGATCTTTGACAGCAAGTGGTGTGGATGTGAAAAATCACTAAAAATAGAAGGAGTGGAATTAAATAGTGGATGACTTTTGACGGTTAAAATTTTTGTTTTGATTAGTAAATGGATCCGGTGTAGAGAGAACCTTGGCGGATGACGTTGAAAGTGTAGCGGTCGCTCTGCGCAAGGGGACGCCACTGTTGAACCTCACCATCTGCGAATAATCAAGGTGAGGGGGCTAAACAAGCCTTCTTTACCATGATGAATGAATGAGTCGCGCAATATGCCCGAACCAATCCGGCTGTCCAAGAATTCCCGAATTTGAATAATCCACCCCAAGAGCCCGTAATGCCATTAGTTACTGATCCTGTGAGGCTAAGTAAGCCACCTGTAGACTTGATTAGGAAGCGCGGGGCTGAGGAGTTCAAGGCCATAGTTATCGATGATGCCGCAAGGGCCGAAGTTCGCTTGATAACACCATTCGGTGTTTGATGAACTCATGCACACCGATGAATGTCTAAAGTGTGCTATATCCTTGTTGCAAGACTCACTTACTATTGGTGGTGGACTTTGATTTCCATAGTCCCAAACGAACGAGTTACTTGGGATTTCTTTCAAATAGAATTTCAAAGAAATATATTAGTCAACGGTTCATCGATCAAAAGCGTAAGGAATTCTTGGAACTCAAGCAAGGCCGTATGACAAGATCTCAATACTAACATGAGTTCGTAAGACTCGATCAGTATGCCCGGAGTGTGTGGTGATGAGGTTGCTATGTGCAAGAGATTTGAAGAAGGATTGAATGAAGATTTAAAGCTACTAGTGGGTATTTTGGAGATAAAAGAATTCAGTAACACTAGTTGAACGAGCTCGCAAGGCGAGGAACTTGGAAAGGAGAAGAAGAAGGTGAATTTGAAGCTAGAGACTATCGCAAAAGATCGACGGTAAAGCTCCGCTCTCGGTACGAAAGAAGTTCGGGAGGACACTAATAAATCAAGGACGATCGCGAATTTCCATTAGAGCACGACCATCGACGGACTCTAGAGCTACTTCGGTAGCTAGTGTGGGCAATAACCGCCAAGAGAAACTCAATGCCCCAATGTGGGAGAAGACACATAGGTGAATGTTGGGGTAAGTCTACCAACAGGGCTCATTACGGATGCGGTTCAAGGACCACTTCATTAGAGATTGCATGGAGCTTGATGAGAAGAATAGGATGCAAGGTGCAAGACCTAGTGGAATGACAGCTAGAGGTAGACCACCGAGAATTTCAAGAGGTAGGGGTGGTAGTCAGAGAGGGGCCTCGATACTACTGTTCGGTCCGAGACCAGACTCTGCTAGAGCATACGCTATTCACAAGCGCGAGAGGAGGCATCCTCCCCTGATGTTATCACTGGTACTTTCACTCTCTTTGATACTAGTGTGATTGCGTTGATTGACCCTGGCTCTACTCATTCATATGTATGTGAAACCTTAGCATCCAATAAGACTCTACCTGTTGAGTCTACTGAATTTGTAATTCGAGTGTCAAATCCCTTGGGTCAATATGCGCTTGTTGACAAAGTGTGTAATAGATGCCTTCTAATGATCCGAGAATCCTGTTTTCTGGCCGATTTGATGCTTTTACCATTTGATGAATTTGATGTTATTCTTGGTATGGACCGGTTGACCGTAGATATGACGCAGGGTGAGTTGCAAAAGAAAACCATTGATTTAAGGTGCGCAAATAACGAGATAATCCGAGTTGAGTCTACTGACTTAAAGGGTTGCCGGTACCGTAATATGATCAATGTTGACTTAGAAATATGTAAGAAAGGGTGCGAAGCATACCTTGCGTATGTACTTGATGACAAAGAGTTAGAAAAGAAACCGAATCTGCGCGGTGGTTTGTGAATACCGGATGTTTTTCCCAAGAATTACCGGGTTTACCACTGCTCGGGAAGTAGAGTTTGGCATTGAGCTTGTACCGGACTACACCAATTTCGATAGCTCCGTGATCGTATGGCACCAACCGAGTTGAAGGAGTTGAAAGCTCAGTTGCAAGAGTTGATGGATAGAGGTTTCGCTCGACCAAGTTTTTCACCTTGGGGTGCACCTGTGTTGTTTGTGAAAAAGAAGGACGAAACCATGAGGTTGTGCATCGACTCTTGTTAGCTTAATAAAGTGACAATAAAGAACAAATATCCGCTATCACAGATCGATGATTTGTTCGATCAACTCAAGGAGCCTCGGTGTTCTCAAAAATAGATTTGAGATCGGGCTATTATCGCTTGTAATTCGAGATTCAACATACCCAAAACGCCTTGAACGAGATATGGTCACTACGAGTTCTTAGTGATGCCGCTTGGGCTCACTAATGCCCTCGCGTATTTATGGATTTGATGAATCGGATCTTCGCACCATATTTGGATCGGTTCGTAGTTGTGTTCATTGACGACATCTTGGTCTATTCAAGAGATGAGACCGAACATGTGGAGCACCCGAGATTAGTGTTGCAAATTTTACGGATAAGCGCTTATATGCTAAGTTCAGCAAGTGTGAGTTCGGTTAGAGAGGTTAGCTTCTTGGGTCATGTGGTATCTGCATTGGGTATTCGAGTCGATTCGAGCAAAATTTCAGCCATACTTAACTGGAAGCCTCAGAAATATTATCGAGGTTCGGAGCTTTTGGGACTTGCGGTTACTACCGACGGTTTGTGAAAGGTTTCTCAATGATAGCCACACCCATGATGAAGCTACTTCAAAAGATGTTAAGTTCGAATGGACGGAAAATGTCGAAAAGTTTTGATCAACTGAAAACTTATTTGACTAAGCTCAATTTTAGTGCAAATTTAATCGGGCAAAGAGTTTGTCATCTATAGTGACGCCTCCCTACTTGGGTTGGGTTGCGTATTGATGCAAGAAGGTCGAGTTGTGGCCTATGCGTCGAGACAATTAAAGCCACATGAGAAAAATTATCCGACCCATGATCTCGAACTAGCCGCCATCGTATTCGCTTTGAAAATATGGCGACACTACCTATTTGGGGAGAAGTGCCATGTGTATTCGGATCACAAAGTCTCAAATATTTGATGACCCAAATAGACTTGAATCATGACAAAGACGTTGGCTCGAGTTGTTGAAAGATTATGAGCTTGTCATTGACTATCACCCGGAAAGGCTAATGTGGTTGCGGATGCCTTAAGTCGTAAATCACCGTTTGCCTTATGAAGCGATGAATGTACACTTGTCTGTTCTATCCGACAATGTACTAGTGGCGGAATTAAAGGCCAAACCCTTGTTGATTCGTCAAATTCGTGAAGCTCAGAAAGTCGATGATGAATTGGTTGCAAAACGGGTTGAATGTGTTCCGAATGTGGAATCAGAGTTTCAAGTTGATGATGACGATTCTTTGAGGTTCAGAAATTGTTTCTGTGTTCCAAGAAATTCAGAACTCATTTCGATTATTCTGAACGAAGCTCATTGTAGCCGAATGTCAATTCACCCGGGGAGTACGAAGATGTACAACGATTTGAAACGTCGATTTTGGTGGCATGGTATGAAACGAGACATCTCCGACTTTGTTTCGAGATGTTTAATATGTCAACAAGTGAAAGCGGAACCTCAAGTGCCTTCAGGATTACTTCAGCCGATCAAGATACCTGAGTTGAAATGGGATCGAGCCACAATGGACTTTGTGTCCGGACTGCCATTGTCCGCAAGTAAGAAGGATGCGATTTGGGTTGTTGTTGATAGACTGACTAAGTCGGCTCACTTTATCCCGTCGTCGGATTTTTCATTGGATAAACTAGCTGAATTGTACGTTTCTCAGATTGTGAGATTACACGGGGTACCGATTTTTGTTGTGTCGGATAGAGATCCAAGATTCACCTCGCGATTTTGGAAGAAATTGCAAGAAGCTTTGGGTACCAAGTTGCATTTCAGCACCGCCTTTCACCCCCAAACCGATGGTCAATCCGAGCGGATAATTCAGATACTTGAGGATATGTTGAGATGTTGCATCCTCGAGTTCGTGGTTCATGGGAACGGTACTTACCTTTGATTGAATTCGCCACAACAATAGTTTTCAATCAAGTATTAAGATGGCACCTTACGAGGCTTTGTACAATCGTAAATGCCGTACACCATTGTTTTGGACCGAGCTCGGTGAAAGTAAAATTTTCGAGTTGATTTGATTAAAGATGCTGAATGAAAGTAAAGGTAATCCGTGAAAGTCTCAAGGCGACCACGATCGTCGTAAATCGACGCGGATCTGAAATGAAAAGACATTGAGTATCGTGGGAGACAAAGTGTTTCTTAAAGTTTCACCTTGGAAAAAGATACTCGATTTGGTCAGAAGGCAAATTGAGTCCGAGGTTCATCGGGCCATATGAGATATCCGAACGAGTCGGTCCAGCTATGTATCGCTTGATTTTGCCCCTAACTTGAAAAGATTCACAACGCCTTCCATGTTTCGATGCTTCGACATTATAGATCTGATCCGTCACACGTAATTAGTCCATCAGAGGTTGAAATTCAAGCCGATATGAGTTATGAAGAAGAACCGATTCGTATCCTAGCTCGTGAAGTGAAGGAGTTGCGAAACAAAAGGGTTCCGTTAGTAAAAGTGTTATGGCTCAAACACGGGATGGAAAAAGCTACTTGGGAACCCAAGAATTCTATAAAAGAGCGATACCCAAACCTATTTACCGGTAAGATTTTCGGGGACGAAAATTTCTTAAGTGGGGGAGAGTTGTGACAGCCCAAAATTGACCCTAGTCGGGAAGTGGTTTCGGGACCGCTAAACCGAGTCACCGAAATGTTTGAACATAATATTTATTGTCTAGAATATGTATTTATGAATGTGTGAAAATTTCAAGCTTGATTTAGTCGATTGCATGTGAATTCAGTTATTAGGACTTGTGTGACACTTTTGAAATGTGATAGGCTAATCTATAAGGACCTAATAGTGCATGTAATCAAAAGGGGGACTTGCATGTCAAATTTCCCCCTAATAGCTAGTGGCCGCCATGACAAGGATTATGGGTAAAACATATCATAAAACATGTTGGGACAATGGTGTATGTAAGAAAAATAAAATAATGAGCATGGGAATTTAATAATGAAAGGAACAAAAAAAGAGAATGGTGAGTGTCCCCCCTTGCCGTGAGTTGAAGAAAAGAGAAGAAAAAATTTTTGTTGTTCATCCTTTTTTCATTTCTTTGAGCTGAAATTCTAAGGAAGAAGGAAGGGTTCTTGCTTCATGCTTGGTTTGGAAGAGGATTAGGAGGAGGTTTGGCCATACTTGTGTCTAGATTAAGGTATGTTTGAGGTTGTGCCATGAGATTCATGCATGTTCTTAGTTGCTAGCTTGAGTTCTAATTAGTCCATGGTTCAAAACTTTGCTATATCATGGGGATGATATTCGCCAAGGTAGATTTTGTGTTAATGTCATTGCATGCTAAATATGAAGCTTGTTAATGATACATGTGATGGTGGATTGATGACTCTTGGATTTTCTTTTTAGCATTTTTGAGTAAGACATTAAGTTTTGGAATTGATGGAATGGAGAGTATGCTTAAGTTGTGTTATGAACAACTATGTGTTAAATCGAGGTTTGCTAAGCTAGCTATTAAGGTGAAGTGCAATGTTAGTGATTGATTAATAGTGTATATACATGTATGCATATTCGGCCATCACATTAAGAGCATAGGTGATGATGAGTCTATGCTTTGTACATTCGGCCATATATATATATATGCATGTGTGATTGGATTATTGATAGTAGGGCTATAGCATATGGTTATGAGCCTAATAGCTAAGAGCATGAGGTAGCAAGATAAAATTTTTACCATGCCGCTCCTTATGTCATAAAATCATTAAATTGTGAATATCAATATGTGTAGCAAAGCGGTTGAATGAGTTAATTTATTTGTTTAAGCTCAAGATCCTAAAGGAGAGGCGTCCAACAAGGGAAATCAAGGTCATCGAGTAGCCGACTTGGAATTATTTTACACCACACAAGGTAGGTCACTAAGCATATATTTTGTATTGATTTAAATAGACATAATGTCTATGTAATTATGCCGAAAGGAATGATAAATTTATATACATGTATGTATGTGGTGATGAAAGTATTGAATGAAAAGAAAAGAGGTGAGATGTATTGAGTTGTTGATTTCGGCACTAAGTGTGCGGGTATAAACATTTGTGATCATGAGAATGGCACTAAGTGTGCGGGTTTAAAATTTGTACAGCACTAAGTGTGCGAGTTTGATCATATAGCACTAAGTGTGCGAGTTGATTATATAGCACTAAGTGTGCGGACTCACTATATGCTTTTGAATCACTATTGACACCGAGTGTGCGACATTATTGAGTCGATCACGGACAGCGGATCGGGTAAGTACCTTGAGTTCATGGCTAATAGGCGCTATGTTTATATTTGGAGTTGAGCTTGGTAAGTTTCAACCTATGTGACAATTTAAATTGAAGTCACGTACATAAGAATTATCGTGGAATAAGTGAAAGGTCATGTAGATGTATGATTGTAACGAAAACAAAATGGTGTATAAAATGCTTCAAATATCCTATTGATTAGTATATGGAATGTGAATGTGTAACTTGGTATGAGATTGAATCGAAGGTCTAAGGAACTATGGTATAGTTCGGTTTGAATGGAGTAATTAGCTTCGCTCCATTTTGTTTCCTCTTGCGATAATGTTATTAATGGTTGGTAGTGCATTGCTTATGACTTATCGAGTTATATACTCATTCGGTGTTTGCTTGTCACCTATTTTAGGTTTCTTGGACTCGACTTTTTATGTATTCGGGACCGTCATCGAAGTCATCACACCGCTAACGACTTTTGGTATTTTCTTCGTAGTTGGTCTAGGAGTACATTTCGGCATGTATAGGCTGTTATGCTTTGTTGAAATTTGGTATGTAAACTTTTAGCCATGCGAAAATGGCGTAAATGTTCAGTTGGAATTGGTTTTGTGATGTTTGGACACAAATCATGGTTATAATTTGGGACATGCATGATGAATTATTAGTTAAATCAAGGAAAAGTCATGAAATAGGCATAGTTTGTTTTAGTAATAGATGCTGATAGCAGCAGTGGTGTGGATGTGAAAAATCACTAAAAATAGAAGGAGTGGAATTAAATAGTGAATAAATTATGTAAATGAGACTTGGTGAATCTACTTTCATATGGAAGAAACGAAATGGTCATATGAGTTGTATATTGAGAGATATTTAAGTATTCGTGAAACAGGGCCAGAACGGTTCCTGGATTCCCTGTTCCGACTTTGGAAATTCATTTTAAATTTACCAGAGATAATTAGGAGTCATACCATATATGTATAGATTCCTCTTTGAGTGTAGTTTCTACAGAAATAAACGGCATCAGTATTGAAGCCCTTCACAGGGAGATATTCAAGTTGTAACGCACGAAGGTCAGTGTAGTTAACCCCTGTAACATGGGAGAATTTAACTAATAAACTGTACTAATTGGCTAGACCAAAAATTCTAGAAAAAAATATGTAGATGGAAATATGAGTCTAGTTTCAGGGAAAAATTATGAAACTGATTTTCGAGTTTTTAAACTCCAGATATGATTTTTAAGGCGACAGTGATGCAGTAACCAGCTTGTCTGGAAATTTTTTTTATGGACTGTGAAAACAATTAAGTTAAGTCTGTGTGCACCTTGTATTCGACTCCGGTAACAGACTCGGGTATGGGGTGTTACACCATGTCCATGCCATAATACTTTAACAAGTGCAATACTCTTATTCCTCAATTGTTTTACTTCTCGAGCCAAAATCTTAACTGGCTCTTCGCTATAAGTCATGTCCGAGCTAATCTCAACCTCTGTCAACGAGATCATATGCGAGGGGTCTGAATGGTAGCGACGTAACATAGACACATGGAATACGTTGTGTATCTTTTCTAACTCTAATGGCAATGCTAATCGGTATGCTACCGGTCCAATTCTCTCAGTCATCTCATAAGGTCCAATAAACCGTGACTTAATTTGCCTTTCCTTACGAATCGGAGAACCTTCTTCCACGGGGATACATTTAAAAACACTTTATCCCCAACTTGAAACTCAATCTCTTTCCATTTAAAATTTGCATAGGATTTCTGTCTATCCTAAGCGGCCTTCAAACAGTTGCGAATCACCTTAACTTTCTCTTCGGTCTTTAACTAAGTCAACCCCGTGTATCTGATTCTCTCTCAGCTCGATCCAATACAAGGGAGTTTGACACTTACGCCTATACAAAGCCTCATAAGGCGCCATTTTTAGACTTGACTGATAAATGTTGTTGTAAGTGAATTGACCAGTAGTAAATACCTTTCCCAACTGCCTTGAAACTCGAGAACACAACATTGTAACATGTCTTCTAAGATATAAATCACCATTTCTGACTGACCGTCAGTTTGGGGGTGAAAAGTCGTGCTAAAATTTAGTTTCGTCCCCAATGCCTCTTGCAACTTCCTCCAAAACTGCGAGGTAAACCTCAGATCTCTATCTGAAATAATCGACAAAGGTACTCCATGAAGTCTCATGATATCGAAAACATACAATTCAACCAATTTTTCAAGGGAATAATCGTTAAGCGCCGGTATAAAATGTACCATTTTTGTAAGCCTATCAACAAAGACCCAAACAGAATCCTTTTTCTCTGGCATCAACGGCAACCTTGATACAAAATCCATGGTTACACGTTCCCATTTTCACTTGAGAATCATCACAGGTTGAAGTAAACCCGAAGGTACTTGGTGTTCAGCTTTCACTTCTTGACAAATTAGACACTTAGAAATGAACTCTGAAATGTCTCTTTTCATTCCTGACCACTAGTACATTTTCTTTAAGTCATTGTACCTTTTCACGCTACTCGGGTGGATAGACAAACAACCACTATGTGTCTCTCATAAAATCTTCTGAATGAGCTCATTATCCTTGGGTACACAAATTCTATCTCGGTACATCATACAATCGTCGGTACCAATACTAAACTTTGATTCATTTTCCGTCTCACACTGAGCCATTTTAACTTGCAAGTCCCTATCACCTTTCTCAGCCTCACAAATCTCTTGAAGGAATGTAGGTCTAGCTCTCATCTTGGTTAAAATCGAGCTATAGTCAATCATGGTCAATTGAGTATTCATAGCCCTCAAGGCAAACAATGATTTCCTACTCAGTGCATCGGCTACTACGTTAGCCTTTCCGGGGTGGTAGTTAATCACCAACTCGTAATCCTTTATCAGCTCTAGCCACCTTCGTTGCCGTAAATTCAACTCTTTCTGAGTCATCAAATACTTGAGGCTTTTATGGTCGGTGAACACTCGACATCTCTCGTCATACAAATGGTTTCTCCAAATTTTTAATGCGAACACGATGGCTGCTAGCTCTAAATTGTGGGTCGGGTAATTCTTCTCGTATGGCTTTAGCTATCTCGAGGCATAGGCTATTACCTTGCCTTCTTGCATAAGCACGTACCCTAACCCATTCAAGGATCGGAGTAGTTATCATCAAGAATCCTTTAACAAATCGTCTGTAGTACCCAGCTGTGCCCAGAAAGCTTTTGATCTCTGACACATTCTTCGGCGGTTTCCACTCAACAATAGCCAAGATCTTGCTTGGGTCAACTCTAATTCCATCTCCCGACACGATGTGTCCTAGGAATCTTACTTCTTTAAGCCAAAATTCACTCTTACTGAACTTGACATATAACTGCTTATCTCTCAAGGTTTATAATATCATTCTCAGACACTCCACGTGTTCACTCTCATCACGTGAGTAAATCAGTATGTCGTCGATAAAGACCACTACGAACTTATCCAAATACGGTCAGAAAATATGGTTCATCCAATCCATAAACACCGCAGGGGCATTTGTTAAACCGAAGGGCATAATAAAAAACTCGTAGTGCCTATACCTTGTCCTAAACACGGTTTTTGGTACGTCTTGTTCCTTAACCCTTAGCTGATAATAGCCAATCCTTAAGTCAATCTTAGAAAACACGGTGGTTCCCTTCAACTGATCAAACAAATCATCGATTCGTGGAAAGGGATACTTGTTCTTCACAGTCACCTTGTTGAGCTATCTGTAGTCTATACATAACCTCATCGACTCGTCTTTCTTCTACACAAGAAGTACTGGAGCACCCCACGGGGAAGAACTCAGTCTCGCAAAACCCTTGTCAATTAAATCTTGTAGTTGAACTTTCAACTCCTTCAACTCCGTAGGAGCCATCCTATATGGAGCAATCGAAATGGGTATCGTACCGGGGACTAACTCAATTCCAAACTCAACTTCCCTAACTGGAGGCAATCCAGGTAATTCCTCTAGAAACACGTCTATAAACTGACATACCACTGGTACCGATTCAATCTTTGACTCAGGCATTTGAGTATTCAACATAAAAGCGAGGTAAGCCTCATATCCTTTTCTCAAATATCTCACTGTTGACATGGATGATATCATCGCAGGCAAGTTATTCGTTCTACCCGATTCAACCTCGAAGAACATCCCTGCTTTCACACTTCAACTCAATAACTTTTCTCCCATAATCCACTACAACACTATGAGAAGTCAACCAATCCATCCCAAGGATTACATCAAATTCATTAGATGACAATAACATCAAGTTAGCCGAAAAACAATGACCTATAATTGTCAAAGGGCAATTTCTACACACTTGGTCAACTAGCACATTTCTGCCTAAAAGGTTGGAAACCTTTACCTTAGTGGACTCTATTAGAATGTTCATATGAGGTATCAATTCCATACAAATATAAGAGTGGATAGACCTCGGGTCAATTAAAGCAACAACAATTATATTATGGATAGAAAACGTACCAGTGATCACATCGGGAGACTCTGCCTCTTCACGGGCACGTATAGCATAAGTTCTACAGCGCCTCGCCTCTGGACCTCACTCAAAGATCTCTTGGCGCATTCTCACCGCTAGTCCCACTTCTAGGGCTCTTATGTGGTCTACCCCTTAAAGGAGCACTACTCCCCCTCACGTCTTACCTTTTCTCTTTCTCATCCAACTCGGGACATGTAACACCCCTCACCCATATCCGTTACCGAACTAGGGTTAAAGGCATTACTGGACAAAATTGAAACATTAACATTCATTTCATAAGCATCAAAGCATTAAAGATCAACCATCAATATAGAGTCCCTTAGATAGGTCATCGAGACCTTAAACATGTATTAGAAAAGGGTCGAGACTAAACCAAACACATACAAAATTTCTACAAAATTTTAAAAAATTCTCAAACCAGTACAGATCACATGCCCGTGTGAACAGGCTGTGCACCTCACACGGCTTTAGACACGCCTGTGTGTCCAGACCGTGTCAAAATAGGGCATACATACTGACTTGTTCACACGGCCACAAAACACGCCCGTGTGCTTTGGCCGTGGTCGAATCTGACTTGGGCCACATGGCTAGCCACACACCCTTGTGCCTTAGCCGTGCTCAAGTCTGACTTACAAATGTAGGGTACCCCAGGGGACACACGGCCGTGCAACATAGCCATGTGTCAGACACGTTTGAGACACACACCCGTGTCCCTGTCCGTGTGGACAAAAATAAGCCATTTGAATAGCCAACTTGCCACCCCAAATGGGTCAAATCTATAAGTACCAAACCAAGCATATTTACACAACAATTTTAGCCAATTTCTGTACCAAACCTTACAACATGCATGACATAACATTATCAACCATTTACATGCTTATAAACTCAACTCAATTGTGCCCAAACATAAGACCAAATCATATCAAAACATATGGTCTCATAATCTCTAAACTCATGACCAAATCTCATACCAAAACTTACCATTTCTCTTAGCCATTTATGAACACATTAAAAAGATTGTTTTGCATCACATTTCATATACCAAATATCAAAACATAAATACAACCATATCAAACCATATCACATGGCTAAATATAAATATTACAAAACCTATCCAAAGTACATCTAGCCTATACATGCCATACTTTACTAGATACATTTTCAAAAGGTACCAAAATGAGATTCGATAGTGTGGTGACGATCCTCAATGATCCTCGAGCTCACAGTAGCTTCGATATCTATAAGAACAATGCAAACATACATAGAGTAAGCTTTCAAAAGCTTAGTAAGCTTTCAAAAGCTTAGTAAGCTAGTACCAAAAATCATCAACAGTTTATAAAATGTAAAACATCAACATCGACATACTTATTAATTCTCAATTCATCTATCAATTCTATACCAACACCATTCATATATTTATACCAATTCAATGAACTTTATATGCATAACATCATCTATCACATAGGTAACATACATACCTGAACCTTCCCGTATTTATTCATTTTCATTCTCATCTCTCATTCAAATATTTTAAGACTTTTCGGAGATTATTCATGCTTTAAAATTCGTACACTTAGTGCTTTAAGGGTTAGCTGAAGCTAGAACGATTTCGCACACTTAGTGCCATTTCAATTAATTGAAGCTATCTTGGTATCTCACACTTAGTGCCTCAAATAGCTGAAGCTATTTTGAATCGCACACATAGTGCCAAATACCATTGATTTATCATCATATTCAACCATAATAAATTATATATACAATCTATGTATAATCCAAGCATCAAAAATAAATTTGTAACATCATGTTTTACGCATTTAACTTACCTCGATCGGGAATTTTCGACTCGCATCGCTTACTCTATAATCTTCGACTTCCCTCGGTCTAAGTCTGAATTCCTCTTTTCTTGATCTATATGTATTCAAAATTAATCCTTTTATTCACTAAATCATTCAAACCAATCCATATACACACAATTAGGGCATTTTGCAAACTAACCATCACATTTTCACACTTCGACACTTTAGTCCGTAAATCACAAAATCAAAAAATACACATAATTTGCTTGTGCACAAGCTTAGCCGAATTCTTCTAGTACTCATACTAGTCCACACATTTCATTTATTTCACATTTTAGTCCCTCAATTTCTTATTTTTACAATTTAGTCCATTTTACCCAAAATCATCAAAAATCCAAAGACAAAACATGTAAACCCAACATCAAAATTTCATTTATCAACAACTAACTTTACAAAGCTCATAATTTCATCAATGGCACATTTCAAAATCATCATCAAAATTAGAAATTGAGGCACGGGTTTGATAGTATACGAAGTAACGATTACAAAAACGTAAAAATTATCAAAAACCGATCAAACCACATACCTTAATCAATGAAAATCAAGGCCGAACCCTACCTTATATTTCTTTTCTTTTTCTTTTGATGATTTCGGCAATTAAGCATGAAATGAGCTTATTTTAAGCTTTTGTTTTATTTTAATTAACATATAATCTAAATGACAATTTTCCCTTTTATTAAACCATTATAAATTCACATATATTAAGGCTATAAAGGTCCATTATACATGTAAATGACATAATAACCATATAGGAACCTCTCAGTTATAAAGCCAAGTCAAATTTTACATTTTATGCGATTATGTCCTTTTTATTAAATTATGCACACAAACATTCAAATTTTCATACGAGACTTTCACACATGCTAATTCACACATCATAAACACAGGATTTAATATTTAAACATTTCCTTGACGCGGATTTGTGGTCTTGAAACCACTATTCCGACTAGGGTCTATACCGGACTGTTACAATTCTTCCCCTTTAGGGATTTTCGTCCCCGAAAATATTACTGTTAAACAGATTTGGATATTGCAATCTCATAGCATCTTCAGGCTCCTACGTGGCCTCTTCAATACTGTGTCGATGCCACATCACCTTTAATAACGAAATCTTCTTATTTCGTAGTTCTTTAACCTCACGAGCTAAGATACGGATCAACTTTTCTTCGTAAGTCATATCAGACTGAATTTCAATCTCAGAAGGGGAAATTATATGCGACAAGTCAGATCTGTATCGTCGAAGCATCGATACGTGAAACACATCATGAATCTTTTCTAACTTTGGTGGCAACAACAATCTATATGCTATCAACCCAATACGCTCGATAATCATATACGGCCCGATGAACCTCGGAGTCAATTTCCCTTTTCTATCGGACTGAAGCACTTTCTTCCATGGAGACACTTTCAAAAGAACTTTATCGCCGATCTCAAACTCAATGTCTTTTCTTTTCAAATCTGCATATGATGTCTGACGATCAGAAGCTATTTTTAGACTATCTCGGATCACTTTCACTTTCTGTTCAGTTTCTTTTATCAAATCAACCCCGTGAATTTTATTTTCACTAAGCTCCGTCCAATACAAAGGTGTACGAGATTTGCAACCATATAAATCTTTGTAGGGTGCCATTTTAATGCTCGACTAAAAACTGTTATTATAAGCGAATTCGATCAAAGGTAGATATTGTTCCCACTTACCTTAAAACTCAAGAATGCAACATTTCAACATATCTTCGAGTATCTAAATAATCCACTCGGATTAACCGTCTGTTTGCAGGTGAAAAGCAGTATTGAAGTGCAATTTAGTACCTAAAGCATCTTATAATTTCTTCCAAAATCGTGATGTAAATCTCAGATCTCTGTCTGACACTATAGACAGTGGCATACCATGCAATCTCACGATATCAAAAATTTATAATTCAGCTAATTTATCAAGCGAGTAATCAGATCGAACCAAAATAAAATGAGCAAATTTCATCAATCGATCAACTATAACCCAAATTGCATCTTTCTTTCTCGAAGATAGGGGAAAACCCGAAACAAAGTCCATTATCACTTGATCCCATTTCCACCCCAGAACCATAATCGGTTGTAAGAAACTAGATGGAACCTGATGTTCAGTTTTAACTTACTGACAAATCAAACATTTCGAAACAAAGTCAGAAATATCTCTTTTCATTGTAGACCACCAGTAATGCTGTTTCAAAACATTATACATTTTTGTATTTCCCAGATGCACAGATAACCGACTGTTATGAGCTTCACTGAAAATCATCTGAATTAACTCCAGATTTCTTGGAACACAAAGTTGATCTTGAATCTTAGACAATTATCTTTATCAACTCTGAATTCTGAATCAGACTCTGAATCACACTAAGCTCTTTTGGCTAAATTCTCATTATCAATATTTTGAGCTTCGATAATCCACTGTAAGAACAGAGGTCTTGCTTTCAATTCAGCTAAAACTGAACCATCATTGGACAAAACCAAATGAGTATTCATCGCACCCAAAGTAAACAACAATTTTCAACTCAAGGCATCAGTAACAACATTTGCTTTTCCTAAATGATAATCAATCATAAGTTCATAGTCTTTTAGCAGTTCTAACCATCTTCTTTATCGCAGATTCAGATCTTTCTGAGTCATCAATTACTTCAAAATCTTATGATCAGAATATACATGACATTTCTCACCGAACAGGTAGTGACGCCAAATCTTTAGAGCAAACAAAATCATGGCTAACTCAAGATCATGTGTCAGATAGTTCTTTTCGTGCGTCTTCAACTGTCTCGAAGCATAAGCAATGATTTGCCCTCTTGCATTAAAACACATCCTAGACCAATCAACGAAGCATCACTGTATATCACAAATTCTTTACCCGTTTTGGGTTGTACTAATACCGGAGCTTCAGTCAACAAAGTTTTCAACTGATCGAAGCTGTTCTGACACTTTTCAGACCACACAAATTTCACATCTTTTTGAAGTAGTTTTGTCAACGGAGTCGCAATCATCGAAAAACCTTTTTATGAATCTTTTATAATAACCAGCAAGTCCCAAAAAATTGCAGACTTCAGAGACATTCCTCAGAGGTTTCTAATCCAAAATAGATGAAATTTTACTTGGACCAACTTGGATACCAGAGGATGATACAATATGACCCAGAAAACCAACTTCTCGCAACCAGAATTCACATTTACTGAACTTCGCATACAACTGTTTATCTCGCAGAATCTGTAGCACTAATCTCAAATGCTCAGTATGTTCGGATTCATCACATGAATAAGTCAATATGTTATCAATGAATGCAACAACAAATTGATCTAGATACGGTCTAAAAATTCTATTCATCAAATCCATAAAAATAGCAGGTGCGTTAGTCAATTCGAAAGGCATAACTAAAAATTCATAGTGGCTGTACCTCGTTTTGAAAGCAATTTTCGGAATGTCAGAGTCTTTCACTCATAACTGATAATAGCCCGATCTCAAATCTAATTTCCAAAACATAGCAGCTCCTTTCAATTGATCAAAAAAAATCATCAATTCGAGGCAGAGGATAGTTATTCTTGATAGTCACTTTGTTCAACTAACGATAATCTATACACATTCTCATCATTCCATCTTTCTTTTTCACAAATAGAACTGGAGCACCCAAGGTGAAAAACTCGGTCTAGCAAATCCTCTATTGGTTAATTCTTGCAACTGTAACTTCAATTCTTTCAGTTTAGTCGGAGCCGTTCTATACGGAGCTATCGAAATCGGAGTAGTACGAGGTACCAATTCAATGCCAAATTCAACTTGTCTAACAGAAGGTAATCCCGGAAGTTCTTCAGGAAATACATCAGGGAACTCACATACAACAGGCATTGATTCAACTTTCTTTTCTAATAGTTTTGAATCAATCACATAAGCAAAGTAGGCTTCACAACCCTTTTCTCACAATACTCAAAGCTTTTATTGAAGATGTCACAGCATGCAATCCATTCAAATCACTAGATTCAATTCTGACTATTTCATCATTTTTACATCTCAAATTAATAGTTTTCCGTTTGCAGTTCACAACACCATCATGCAAAGTTAAGAAATCCATACCCAGAATTATATCAAATTCATCAAAAGGTAACAACATTAGATTAGCCAGAAAACAAGTGTCTCAAAACATTAACGGGCAATTCTTGCAGACTTTATCAACCAAAACACATCTGCCTAAGGGGTTTGAAACTCTAATTATAAATTCAGTAGACTCTACAGGAAAAGTCTTACTGTTCACTACGTTCATGCATATATACGAATGTGTTGATCCAGGATCTATCAAAGTAATCACAAAAGTATCATAAAGAGTGAATGTACCTGTAATCACATCTGGTGACGAAGCTTCTTCGCGAGCTCGGATAGCATAGGCTTTGGTAGGTACACGAGCCTCTAATCTAATAGCTATATCTTTTGTCCCTCTCTGATTGCTACTTACATTTCCCTTATTTCTAGGAGGTCTATCACGAGAAACATTGCCACTTGACCTCTGATTCAGAACATTATCTTTTTCAACAAAATTTGGGCAATCTTTTATAAAATGATTTCGTGAATCACAACTATAACAAGTTCAGTTATTACTCTTTCCCCAGCACTCTCCAAAATTTCTTCTTTCATATTGATCACACTCAGGTTTTTCATTCTTTACATTACCAACACTGGCAATAGACGTAGCTGGAGCTTTAAAGCTCGATTGCGATCTAACATGATCTCTATTCGAATGTCCCACACTAGTCTTTGAACGGCTATTGTCATCTCGAAATTTCTTTGTTGCAAATTGAAATGGCTTGCCCGATGATCTCTTTCATACATCTCTAGTTTTAGAATTAGCTTTTCTTTTCTCTTTCCCGAGCTCTTCAGCTTTATAGGCTCGTTCAACAAGCACAACAAATTCTTTGCACATTATTGCCTCAGTAGATACACATTCATGAGTGTACTGACTTAGCCTCACAAATTCCCACTCGTATTCAGTAACAGACATTTGACATTGTTTAAGTTCAAGAAACTCTTTACATTTTTGGTCGATAAATCTCTGACTAATGTATTTCGTTCGAAATTTCGATTGGAAGAAATCCTAGGTAACTTGCTCATTCTGAACTACCGATGTCAAAGTCTTCCACCAGTAGTACATCATATCTCTCAGAAGTGAAGCAACACATTTTATGCATTCTTCAAGATTCAAAGATAATTCATCAAATACTCTTATTGTGTTCTCTAACCAAAACTCGACTTTTTCAGCATCATCACTCGTTGTAGCTCGGAACTCTTCAACCCCATATTTTTTAATCTTATCGACTGGTGGTGTTCTTAACTGAATCGAATTCACTGGTGGCAGAACAGGAGTTTGAGGAGAATTAACCGGGGGTAGAGGTTGTTATACAGCTGGATTGGTTCTAATATATTGAGTGAACTAATCATTTAGCATCTAATAGAAGACTTGTCTATCCTTACCATCATGGCTACTCCTAGCCGGTCTAGAATCAAATGGCGCCGTCCCTTGCAGGGGAGTAGGCACATTACTTTTGACATCGTCCGCTACGGCTCATTCAGGATCTATTTGCTATATAAAAGCACATTTCAATGTCAGGATTCATCACATTATCACAGTTCATAAATATGACATGTATAGCTAGACTCACATTCACTATGGTAGCCCTAAAATCGAGTAAACCATAGCTCTGATACCAATAAAATGTAACACCCCTAACCCGTATCCGTTGCCGAACTAGGGTTAAAGGCATTACCAAACAAAATCAAAACATTAACATTTATTTCATAAGCATCGAAGCATTAAAGAACAATCATCAATATAGAGTCCCTTATATAGGTTATCGAGACCTTAAACATGTATTAGAAAGGGGTCAGGACTAAACTGAACACATACAAAATTTCTCTAAAATTTTAAACACGGCTTTAGACACGACCGTGTGTCTAGACTGTGTCAAAACAGGGCATATATACTGACTTGTTCACACGACCACAAGACACGCCTGTGTGCTTTGGCCGTGGTTGAATTTGACTTGGGCCACACGGCTAGCCACATGCTCGTGTGCCTTGGCCATGCTCAAGCCTAACCTACAATTGTAGGGTACCCCAGGGGACACACGGCTGTGCAACATAGTCAGGTGTCGCACACGGCTGAGACACACACCCGTGTCCCTGCCTGTGTGGACAAAAATAAGCCATTTGAATAGCCAACTTGCCATCCCTAATGGGTCAAATCTATAAGTACCAAACCAAGCATATTTACACAACAATTTCAGCCAATTTCTATACCAAACCTTACAACATTCATGACATAACATTATCAACCATTTACATGCTTATAAATTCAACTCAATTGTACCAAAACGTAAAACCAAATCATATCAAAACATATGGTCTCATAATATCTAAACTCATGACCAAATCTCATACCAAACTTACCATTTCTTTTAGCCATTTATGAATACATCAAATAGATCGTTTTGCATCACATTTCATATACCAAAAATCAAAACATAAACGCAACCATATCAAACCATATCTCATGGCTAAATATAAACAATACAAAACCTATCCAAAGTACATCTAGCCTATACATGCCATACTCTACTAGATACATTTTCAAAAGGTACCAAAATGAGATTCGATAGTATGGTGACGATCTTTGAGCTCTCAGTAGCTTCGATATCTATAAGAACAATGCAAACATACACAGAGTAAGCTTTCAAAAGCTTAGTAAGCTCGTACCAAAAATCATCAACAGTTTATAAAATGTAAAACATCAACACCGGCATATTTATTAATTCTCAATGCATCTATCAATTATATACCAACACCATTCATATATTTATACCAATTCAATGAACTTCGTATGCATAACATCGTCTATCACATAGGTATCATACATACCTGAACCTTCCCATATTTATTCAGTTTCATTCTCATCTCTCGTTCAGATATTTTAAGACTTTCCGGAGATTATTCATGCTTTAACATCCGTACACTTAGTGCTTTAAGGGTTAGCTGAAGCTAGAGTGATTCCGCACACTTATTTCTATTTCAATTAACTGAAGCTATCTCGGTATCGCACACTTAGTGCCTCAAATAGCTGAAGCTATTTTGAATCGCACACTTAGTGCCAAATACCATTGATTTATCATCGTATTCAACCATAATAAATTATATATACAATCTATGTATAATCCAAGCATCAAAAATATATCTGTAACATCATGTTTTACGTACGAACTTACCTCGTACTCGAAATTGTTGACTCGGACTGTTTACTCTATAATCTTTGACTTCTCTCGGTCTAAGTCTGAATTCCTCTTTTCTTGATCTATATATATATATTCAAAATTAATCCTTTTATTCACCAATCCATATACACACAATTAGGGCATTTTGCAAACTAACCATCACATTTTCACAATTCGACACTTTAGTCCCTAAATCACAAAATCACAAAAGCACATAATTTGCTAGTACACAAGCTTAGCTGAATTCTCCTAGTACTCATACTAGTCCACACATTTCATTTATTTCACATTTTAGTCCCTCAATTTCTCATTTTTACAATTTAGTCCATTTTTCTCAAAATCATCAAAAATCCAAAACCAAAACATGTAAACCCAACATCAAACTTTCATTTATCAACAACTAAATTTACAAAGCTCATAATTTCATCAATGGCATATTTCAAAATCATCATCAAAATTAGAATTTAAGGAATGGGTTTGATAGTATACGAAGCACCGATTACAAAAACGTAAAAATTATCAAAAACGGATCAAAACACATACCTTAAACAATGAAAATCAAGGCCAAACCCTAGCTTGTATATCTTTTCTTTTTCTTTTGATGATTTCGACAACTAAGTATGAAATGAGCTTATTTTAAGCTTTTATTTTATTTTAATTAACATAAAATCTAAATGACAATTTTGCCCTTTTATTAAACCATTATAAATTCATATATATTAAGGCTATAAATGTCCATTATACATGTAAATGGCATAATAACCACATAAGGACCTCTAAATTATAAAGCCAAGTCAAATAGGCACTTTTAACATCTAGCACACAACTTTTACATTTTACGCAATTAAATTAAGCACACAAACGTTCAAATTTTCATACGAGACTTTCACACATGCTAATTTACACATCATAAACATAGGAAATAATATTTAAACATTTCTCTGACAGAAATTTGTGGTCTCGAAACCACTATTCCGACTAGGGCCTAAACCGGACTGTTACAGGACAGTTACAAATAAAATGGTCCAACGACCCACATTTAAAACAACCTCTTTCATTTCCTCGGTATTCACCGAAATGATTTCTGCCGCACTGTGGATATTTTGGTCTATTCGGGAAAGCACTACCAACACTTGTGACAGACGTAGTTTGAGCTTTCGACGTCGTGTGTTGGTTGTTCTTCTTTCTACCTGAAAACTCCACTGAAGCATTCAATCGGGTAGTGAACTCTCTCGATCTTTTAGATGATGACTGATGTGATTTCCCTATCTGTCTTTTCCTTGAGTCTCAAGACTCAATGTCAGCTTTTCTCTTCTTTTTGGCCAATTCTCAACCTTACATGCTCTCTCCACGAGCACCACAAATTCCCTCAATTATAAGATGCTAACTAATAATTGGATGTTTTCGTTCAATTCATCCCTAAATCTCTTGCATATGATGGCTTCGGTAGATACGCACTCCCTAATGTATTTGCTAAGTCTCACAGATTCACGCTCATGCTCTGTTACTGTCATTCAGCCTTACTTTAGTTCGAGAAATTCTTTCCTCTTTTCGTTGATGAACCTCTGACTAATGTACTTATTTTGGAATTCTTCCTGAACAAGTTGCTCACTCTCTTGGTATGATTGACACGAGAATGTTCCACCATTGATAAGCTGAATCTTGCAAGAGTGACACTACGCATTTTATGCATTCTTCGGGTGTGCATGATAGCTCATCAAATACCCTAATGGTATTTTCTACCAAAACTCTGCTCTCTCCGCGTCATCAATATTAGCCTGGAATTCCTCAGCCCTTATTTACATATTCTGTCCACTAGAGGTTTCTCAATCCTAGCCATCTCTGCTCCTTAAGGAGTTATATGAAAGGGTTGAGGAATTAGGGGAGATGGAGTATTCAAATTTGCATGAATGAACTCCGAATACCACGCGTCCAACATGTGGAGGTAAGCTTCTCTAGCTCTTCCGCCCTGGCTCATTGTCACGGGCCCATTATCTACCAACTAGATCCCTTCAGCGAGAGCCAACACATTACTCTCCATATCATCCACCATAGCTACGTCAGGATTCACTTACTATATAAATAAAAACACAATTTATCTCGTCAAGAGTCATTACACTATTAATAAACAATTATGGCATGTATAGCTATACTCGTACTCACGCTAGGTTAGTCCTAGAACTAACTAAACCATAGCTCTGATACCACTAAATGTAACACGCCACACTCGAGCCCTACGTTGGAATGAGATACGAGGTGTTACCATACTTAATCACATGCATACAATCATTTCGATGTCATTAAGACTCGGTCAAATTAAAAACTTTTTCAAACTTTGTTTAAACTCCTTAATATGGGTCTACGAGGCCCCAATCATCCATTGGAAATCATTCAGGACCAATCCAGGTCCTTTAACTAACTTTAGAAAAATAACTCTTGAAACAGGGCACACGCCCATGTGGTCATTATAACATGGCCGTGCTGATGGCTCGTGTGACAAACACGGCCTAAGCTTCTAGAGGCAAGCCGGTGTCCCATACCCGTGTAAATTAAATTCTAAATTCAAACCTCCAGGGGTTTTCACACAGCCTGACACATGCCTGTGTCTATCGCTCGTGTCCCTCACACGGCCATGACATGCCTATGTCCTAGCCAGTGTCTGAAAACCTTAACATTCTGTTTTTGACGTTAGAATCCAATAAGGGGTACATGGCCAAGGCACACGCTCGTGGCCAGAGGCCGTGTCCTCCACATGGCTGAGACACATGGCCGTGTCTCTGCCCGTATGTTTACTACCATGTATATTGACTTGTAAATTTTACGTGTAGGGGACACACGACTAAGCAACACGCCCATGGGGTTGATTGTGTGTCACACACGGCCTAGACACATGCCTCTGTGTCTACTTGTTTGGACAATATAAGGCATCTACCAAGCCTTTTGCCACCCTGAAACACCATCTAATGCCAACCAACATATCAAAGTCTAACTTAATATGATTTCTCAACCAAACAACCATAGCTAAGGCCTATATACATTTCTTATATTCAACCATGCCAACAATTTCACATTCATGAAAGACCATCTTGCATTCATATATAAACTTTAAATATTAGCCGTTTTCCATGGCCTTACTCAAAATGAATCAAATACTAAAGTAAGCCAACATATTTGGCCAATTAACAATGACACAAAACTAAAAAGTTAGGGTCTTATACATGCCATAATCAAAATAAAAGATCTAACTATACCAAGTGCTTCGGATTATAGTGTAATTTCTGACATAAGCAATGATCCTCGAGCTACTTTGGCGACACTATAATAGAATGGAAAGGAAATAGGGTAAGCATAAAGCTTAGTAATTTGCATGAAAAAAATCATCAACAAATCATAGAACAATATGCACATCACTTTTCATACGTTATTCATGAATACCATAAATAAACATATGTACAACTCACTCATCACCTTCCAATACAACTCATGTAATGCCCCGAAGTTTGGGCCTAGAAGTATTAGGTCTTGAGTGTGGGTGCTGCACATAAATATTTAGTTGTGCAAGAAAGTGACACAAATGCATGTTTGGCTTAGTGGTTGTATGTTCTGGGAAGTGTCTAGGAAGTCATGGGTTCAAGCCTTGGCTTCCACAAAATTTTGCTTTTTAAGGATAAAACCCCTATTTTTGGCCAGTAGGGTTATAAGTTTATTTTGGTAGAAACATGACAGAATGGGCCAACTAGTCTAGTGGATAGTGGTTTGTGAAGTGTGCTAGTGGTCTGAGGTTCGAATCCCTGCTTGTGCCAATGGAGATTATTTTTGCTGGTAGCATTGGGAGGAAGCTATGTTTGATCAAAAACCAATAGTTTGAACAGATTTGAATGGGGTTGTTGTTAGCCAAATTTGAAGAGATGGATAGGAGGAAATTAAGGAAAAAATCAAGTAAGTTCAAATTTGGAGAAGAGTCTTACCGGGTTTGAACTCTGGCACTTAGAGTTTCGATTGTGTAGTGCTGTTGGAGGAGGTGTTTAGTGTGAAGGCTAAACAAAATTGGCGAGTTCTTTTGGGTTAAAATTCGACTATGTATTGGTAATTGGTCATTTCATTTCGGGATTTCATAAAATTATGGTTTTGCTCACTCTTTATTTTTTAAAGTCGATTTGTGCTAGGAAGTCTTTCGGTATCAGTTGTTTCTGGCTAATGGTTACGGGTACTTTCATTTTGGGACTATTTCGGTTACTGTTCTTCTCCTGCTACTCATTGACAAATGTTTTCCCTTGATACCTTTTGTAGCCGAATAACCTCATTTCTTTTCTCTCTCTGACCCTTTCGATTTTTAGCCTTACTCTTGATTGAATCTCTCATTCTTCTCCCTGACTCAAGTGATCACCTCTTTGTTCAAATACATTTTTTCTTACTCAAGTGATCACCTCTTTATTCAAATACATTTTTTCTTCCTTCTCTCAAATCTTTCTGTTCTTCTTACTTTGGCTAAACATCCTTGATTGACTATTTCCAAAAGTCATTTGAGTTATTGGTAAGGGTAAGTACAATCGCTTCATTATTACTTTTCTAGCCGAATCTCTGTTAGCTCTACTGCCAAGTTTCGGCTTTCCCCTTCTCTTTCTTGTTGGGGCTAAATGTATGCTTTTCATCTAAACATCTTATGATCTGTCTAATCTTGCTAGGAGTGTGGATTCTACTGTAGAAGTTTAGGCCAATTATTCTTCTCATTACAAGCGGTTTGTTCACTTTTTGGGTAAGTGCTTTAAGTAAGATATGTTTTTATTGGAAATCGATCGAATGTTTCTTATGAAGGTCAAAGTTTTGGAGTGGTGTGTGGGTGTTAAGTCAGTAAGGATCTGCGATTGTTGGTTTGATAAGCGAGAGTGGATCGAACGAATCTTTTTCAATATTGTGGTATGGACTAACGATGGTTTTAGGCTAATGAGGGATTGTTGTTAATCATAGGTGCATTGATCTCAGAAGCATTTCGGTTACAACCCCATAACAGGTGTGTGTAACACTGCCATTGGATGTGAAATTGCAAAGGCTGGAAAGCTGAAAAAATGGGTTGACGACACCACACGGGCGTGTGGGCACCCGTGTGGCAGGCTGTGTGACAAAACATGGCTGTGTGGTCGATGAGATGGCCATGAGCATCTTCATGAGCCGAAACGATACCGGGTCATTTTAGGTCGACTTGGCCATGTAGGCCTAATAAGCTTGTGGGACCCACACAGAATCAATCACATAAAAATGTGGTTACTATTGGGATAGGCTGTGTAAACCACATGGCTAAGGCCAATTTGGGCTATGTAGGCCATACGAGTGGTGGGCCCACATGGGCCCGCAATATGGGTCGTGGGCCTATTATCATCGATTAACTATTAAGGTTGCACGGTCACCCAAGACCACTGTGGACCTACTGTTGGGCCAGTAAGTGTACCTGGACCTTTATTTTTGGTAAGATGATTCTTTTATCCCTATATGATGTATGACTGTTTAAGCATGCAATTTTTACTGTATGTACATTTATATCATGTTGCATTGCAATGGGTGGGATATATGATTTTGGAGGAAGTGTACTGAAAGGCTATAAGCCTATTACTGGCAGCTCTGCTACAAATACTGTTTTAGTGCCGTGACAGGTACGACTTGGTGTGTAGGGTTGGGTGGGTCAATTTTATCCCAACATGGTGTGAAGGGCTGGTAAGGAGATGGTGTGTAGTGGATGGATTGGGTAGGATTCTGTGTTTGTATACTGTACTGAAATGGGTTAAGGCCTAGATTGCCACTACTACTATAATGGGCTCAGGCCCAGACTGTTACTACTATTGAAAGAGGGGCTAAGGCCCCTAATTGAAACTGAGGGCTTAGGCCCAAATTGTGTTTACTCTAATTGCATGCTTTTATGGGATTTCACACACTGAGTTTTCGTAAACTCACCCATCTGTTAACTGTGCAAGAAATCCCCAGGCTTAGACGGATCGAGGTGGCGAAGGACTCAGAGGTGGCCACTCGACGAAGTTTCTTTAAATATTATAATTAAGATTTTATCTTGGGTTTCATTATGTAATAAGGCCTCTATATTTTTTAATTTTTAGGGTTTATTTATTTTTATTTATATCTGTTAGTAGTAGGATGTGGGTTTTAAATAGATATGCATGATTTACCAAAATACCACGAATACACAAAACTGTTTCAAAAGCTTCCGCGGTAAAACGAGATTCTTGAATTAATAAGTTTTAATGTGAATACTTTTTGATAGTGACGCAAATTTTAAAATCATTTTCTAGTTCACTCAAAGAGGCTAAATAAACATTGAGCTTTTCAAATGATTTCAAACTTTACGAAAAATACTTCAATGTGACATTACTAGATTCGGCCATAATATCTAGGCTGGGTTTGGGGTGTTACAACTCATATTACATACATCGAGCCCATATCTCATACATTTCAGTTAAGTACCTGTACCACTCATCACCTGATTATAACTTTTCTCATTTCAATATAAATCATAAAGCTTTGGTTGAACCATTTGGAATGCTATTGTATACTCAATAGCCTTAACATGGGTTAAGATGCCGATGCCATGTCCCATACATAGTCTTACACTGGCTTACGTATAGCAAGGCCGATGCCATGTCCCATACAGGTCTTACACTGAGTCGCATCTATCAATGTCGATGCCATGTCCCAGACAGGTAAGCTGACGCCATGTCCTAGACAGGTCTTACACTAGCTTGTATATCGCGAGGCTGATGCATGTCCCAGACATGTCTTACACTAGCTCTCATTTCAATGCCGATGCATGCCCCAGACATGTCTTACACTGGCTTAAATATCTCGAGGCTGATGCATGTCCCAGACATGTCTTACACTGGCTCTCATGCTGTGGCTAATGCATGTTCCAGAATTGTCTTACACTAGCACACATATCACCCATTATCACGGTACAAATATCCAAGTCTATTCCAAATGTTCAACGAAAGTCTTTACTACGTAAATTTATCGACATGTATTCTCATATTCAAAATCAAGACAATTTATGCCATATTAACTCAATTACACTTCATAATGATATAGTTGCATTATTAACATACAACTTACCTCGGATTACAAAATGTAGATGACTAGTTCGGCTTAGTCCACTTGTTTGCTTTTCCCCGGTCTAGGCCCGGATTTTGTAATTCTTGCTCTATAATGATAAAAATTCACAAATTTAATCATTTTATTGATCTAGGTACTCAACAATTCATAATTTGTCAAAATGACCATTTTGCCCTTAGACTTTCACAAAATGACCATTTTACCCGTAGACCCGAAAATCGATTTTTATCACATTTTCTCATTAATCAAGCCTAGCTGAATACTTTTTATACTAGGAGCAGCCCACAATTCTCATTATTTCACACATTTATCAACTATTTTACAACTTATACAAAATGGTCCTTAGTTAGGGTTTCCATGAAAAGTACTTCACAAAAGTAGTTTATTTCACAACCATGATTCATTTTCTTCCATAAAATTTCAGAAAACTACATGAACACTCTCATGGTAAAACCCTAGACTTTCAACCATTTTGCAAAATAGTCCCCTTATTTGAAAGCTCATGCTACAAGGGTTCAAAAAGTACAAAAATCATTAAGAAAAACCATGAAGATCATTTACTTGTGAGGGTTACAAGTTGCTGAAATTTTAAGCTCCCAAAAACCCCATTTTTACTAAAAATTTCGATGGAAGAGAAGGAAGAAATGAAAAAGAAGACGACTAGACACTAGGGTAATATTTTATTATACATTAAGTCACCTACCGATTTGACCATTTGAATTTCTTGTCCCTTATGGCCGACCATCAGCTTCTAAGGGGTCTATTTTCCCTTTAAAGACCCCCAATTTTTGTTCTCTAGCTATTTGACACCTTTAGCTATCAAAATAGGACATTTACACTTTATGTGATTTAGTCCTTTTTCACAATTAAGCATGAAATTGCTAAAATTAATTCACCAAAATTTTCATACTCGCATATAATCATGCCACAACACATAAAATAATATTAAGGATAATTTTTCTGAGCTCGGATTAGTGGTCTTGAAACCACTATTCTGACTGGGCCCAAAATCGGGCCGTTATAATCAACTTTCCAATATATACATGATCAATCATGACATAACACATTATCAAATATTTCATGATATATGCCACTGTCACGTACATAACATCATAAACATATAATTCAACACAGTCAAATTAACACACCAATTTAGGTTTCAATTACAAATAACGATAACATTTTCGTAGGAACTTACTTGTCGAATCCTCGTCGAGTACATCTGTATAACCAATTATACGGTTTATGTAATAATAAATGAGCATTACAATTCAAAGATAATATTGCGTTATTATTATCACACGAACTTACCTCGAATTCAAGAATGGCTATTTATTTCGTTTTGGTCCATAATCTCGATCTTTCCTGATCTAAGCCCGAATTCTGTTTTCCTTGATCTAAAAAATCAAATATAACTTATTTAACACTCAAATTATTCAAATCGGACCAAAAATTACACTTTGGCAACTTTATAATTTTACCCTTAAACTTTCTTATAATTACACTTTAGCCCCTAGGCTCGTAAAATGAAATGTGTACATTTTCTTTGTTATCCAAGCCTAGTCGAACCATTTTTACAGTTATAGCAGTCCATATTTCTCTTTTATTTCAAATCTACTACCCATTTTGCAACTTTTACAATTTGGTCCTTTTTAAGCATTTTCATGCAAAATTACTTAGTAAAAGATGCTAAACAACACATCAATCTTTCATATTCTTCCATTAAACATCAAAATACTAACATATCATGCATGGGTCAATTTTTAAACATAAACCCTACTTCAAAATATGGCTAGAAAAGAGTAGATCATGTTACAAGGACTTAAAAATGCAAATAACATAAAAAACGGGGCTTGAATGCATTTACTATTGAGCTTAGAAGTGACAAAACCCTAGCCATGGTGTTCCATGAAAGTTTCAGCCATGCTTGAGGAAGATGGACAAGGTTTTTGCTTGATTTTTCCCCTTTTAATCTTTTAATTACCAAATGACAAAAATGCTCTTTTAGTTATTCTTTCAAAGTTTACCTATCCAAGCCCATTTTTGTCCAAATTTTTAGAACTTAGTCAAATTAATATTTAAGGACCTATAATTAGTAATCCAATTCAATTTCATGCTAAAAACTTCTAGAACATAAGTTTTACAACTTATCCAATTTAGTCCCTAAAGTCAAATTGGGTAGTTTAGGCATAAAATTTCTCATGAAATTTTTACACAAGCATACAAATATATCATAGATCACCAAACAATCATAAAACAATTATTTCTATTTTAGATTTGCGGTCTCGAAGCCAATGTTCCAATTAGGCCCTAATTTGGGATGTTACAATATTGCCATGAGATTCCTAGTTAAGCTTAATGAAATTAAACATAAAGAATAAGTACAAATGTGTATGCCACTTTGTAAGATACTTTTATGCTATGTGAAAATGAATAAGTCTTATTAATGATATCACATAAAGTACTCCAATTCCCAAAGGTTCAAGTAAATATAATTAGATCTAATACTTGGAGGGTTGTGAGCATAGATTGATACATTCCTATAACTCCTATATTCTTGGAGGGTGGGTGAGTTCTCTAATTCCCGGAGGGTTGAGAATAGTACTCTAATTCTTGGAGGATCAAGTATGTGTAATTAGCTCCAATTTCCAAAGGGCCATAAGTGTATGTTCATAAGTTCTCCAGAGCACTGTGTGTCTATGAGTGTACAACGATGAAATAGTTAGTCTTTCTAGAGCACTAAGTGTCTGTGGGAACTAACACTAGCTCCAGAGCCCTAGGGGTTTGGGAGTGTATATTTATAGAATGATCGTGTATTCTGCAATGAGTTTAGAATCAACAAATAAAAGTAAAAAGTATGGACAATGCATTTGACTGTTCGATTTAAGGTAAGTTGGTAGTTATATTCAGAAAATTCTACAAATTGCTATGTAAATTAATTTATTCAAATAACTTATGGTTAGATTAATGAATTAAACATTTATACCTATGAGATGATTGATAGCATGTAAAAGATCATATGAGATTACATATTAGAGCCTCGAGTGATTTAAGCACGCCCCGGAGCTCACCAAGTTCAAGCAAGGAGCTCCTAAAGCCATTTGAAGTTTAATGAGCCGATTGCAATATAAATGTTTCCTAGGAGTTGTTTTCGCTTCTAGTGCGAAAATTTGGTTTGAAACAAAGCCCAATTCTCACAAAATTAGCTCGAAGCAACTATCCAAATAACCCAGGCATTGTTGGCAAGCTGATCTTAGCTTGTTTCCAGCTCCTCGAGCTCCGTCCAACTTAATTAAGCTCATTTGAGCTGGTTTCAGCTCGTTTGAGCTCAACCGAGCTTACTATTAGCTTGCTCTTTATTTCAATAAATTAAAATAAGTTTTAGTTTTATATTAATTAGTTTGCTACAGCTCATTAACGAAAATCCTAGCTCAAATAAGTTCATTAAATGTTTTCACCTAGTTTGAGCTAGCCAAACTTAATGCTACTAGCTAGTTTTTAATTAACGTGTTTAGTTTAGCTTAGCATGATGTTTATGATGCTTAGTTCATGCTCTTAACATGTTCAGCCGAATATACATTGGGATTTAATGTGTTCATGTTTCTTGTAGGTTTAGCGAATGTATTGAGTACATTTAATGAGATTCATGCACGGCTAGGTACATGGAATATAAGAGTTCATGCATGAACAAGTTTTTGCATGGTGGACTGGCTATTGGTGATCCCTAAGCAACCTTTTGGCTAAGAGTTAAGTTCCTCAAGGTGACCGAATGCATGAAGGAGCCATTAATGCAAGTACATGCATGGCTTAATACATCGTATGGAAGGATGCATACATAACTAATGTTCAATGGATGGCATTTAAAGGAATTCATGTGTTGGGGATGTTCATGCAAGTGGGGGCTATTTTATGTACATGTATTTGAAGATTCATGGACCGTAATTAAGGAAGAACATACATGGGGATGTTTTATGCATGTTCCATTCAAGTATTCAAGGTACATTAAAGCCTCATTCGGCCAATGGAGATGTAGATGTATTAAAGGGCTGCACATTCATGGCATTATGGCTATTCTTCAAGGCTAAGTATGTATGAATGCATTAAGTGAAGCAACATGATGGTTCAGCCAATTCATGCACCATCTCCAAGCATGAACCCAATTTTAATGCTTTTGTGTGAACATGTTAAATACAAATGTGAATAGAATTTAAGTTAGTGTGAACTTCATAGATGCCAAATATCAATAGGCATCTTAGGCTTATAAATAGTTTTCTCATTTCATGTATGAGGGACTTTTGCCAAATTATTGAATGAACATTTTTTCTTGTGAGGTTAATTTCCTCTCTAATTTCGTACGAGTCTCGAGTAACTTATCTAGCTCGCTAGTGCTGTCAACCCGAACTTGTTTCTGAACTAATTAGCAAGCATTGGTGTTTACACTTTTTATTGTTGAATCACTCCTGAAGTTTAAGTTCGTTTATCCATTTCCATTTTCCTTCTTTGTTTATCCCATTATCTTAAAACTGATCCTTCCACATATCTTCTAACTTTGTTTCTATCTAGCCGAACCTACTATCTTATCCCTAGCCACTTTAAACCCATTTCATTAATATTCAACCTCTTAAGCCGTTACAAACAAGCCGATAATTTTGTGGACGACTCTTCTCGTTGACGATCAGGCAACAACGTGAATTCGACTCCATCACCCGAGCCGGATGACATCATCGGGGGCCAATGATGCTATAGAATGAATTGAACTAATTAAATGGTGAACATGAAATATGAATGATGGTGTGAAAAGGTTATATGCTTGTATATAAGATTAAGATAGCAATGAAGATGATTTTGTTAGATTTGGTGCCCTAAGTGTAGTATTTTCGTCTATGTACACTTGTATTTTTTTGAACATATTGGTTTAGTAAAATCATTCATGTGGTTTTTGCATGCAAACAAAATAGAAGCAAATATTAGCTCAATGGTTGTCTAATGTTTAAACTAATACTAAGTGGCATTCCGTGGTCGAATCGCAATATGAAAAGATAACTTATATTAGTAGGCGAACCTACATATGTCCCTAGTCTAATTAGAAATGAGCAAACTGATTGAGAGACTAATATTCCATCTATCAAGTCCAATTAGGGAGATGCCTTGTCTTGGGCATTAGAGTGGAGAAATAGATGTGACTAAATAGACTTATAGTACATCGGATTAGACCCAAGTAGAATAGATCCTGAATTCGTTTATGGATTTATTCACTTGTGACATTCATAGTAGACATACCTTAATCTTGAGTGGATGATGAGTTATGTATGCGTGACTCATATACTTTGATGTAAGTAAAAGCTTGAGTTTAAATAGATAATAAACTGAAAGCTAGTGCATTGGGTATATGAATTCTACAGTATGTAGCATCATTCAAAAAAGTGGAATTCATAGATTAAGGTATAGGTAAATGATATCCTCTCATTGGCACTACATGATAGATGAGAACTAAATGTAGCCACAAGTCGTTTGTCTTTGTGATGAATGACTTAATTATTATTTGATAGTAATTTATTTATTATGAAGGAAGATGTAATGGTTACTATGAGATAAATTAGAATCATATTGGGTGAGCAGATTTAGCCTAAAGAGATTAATGATATCTTCAGAAGGTAACACACTTATGACAAGGTTATTGAATGGGCACTGATCGAGTTGCTTTCGTAATTGCATGCCATTAGGGAGAGCTTAGTCACGATACTATAATGGAATGACTTCATGACTAAATGAACTTATAATTAATAGGTGAAAAAATGGAATTTAACTATAAATCATTTGAGCCCTAATCACATATGTCCAATCGATCCCTCTACTAGCCCGTTGAAACCAAAAATGAATTGCATGTTGAATCAAATGAACAAAAATAGATAAAAATGATAAAGTTAGAGGAATGGGGAACATTCATAAATGAATTTGATTTTCTTACTATAGAAATGACCTGAGAAATAATTTATGATTTTTTGAATTTTAAATTAAATAAATAAATAATTGAAGTTCAAATTGAAATTAAATTAATTGTTCATTGTAAATCCGTTGAATGTAGAAAAATTAAATATATTTTCTCATAGATTCTTTGATGGTAAAATTGCCATGATTTTTATGGAATCAAAATGAAGTTGAGAAAATTATGTAATTGGCAAATTAATTAATTAATTAAAATTAATTTATGATGCTTATTTTGAGAAATAGAAAAACATGTATTGGGTTGGATAAAATTATAAAGTATTAGGTTAAAAGTCCAGGAAGCACATATAATTGAACCCAATACATGAGAGGCTCGATCCCCATCATAATACATATGTGGGGAAACACACCTTATGTTACACTCGATTTTAATTAAGCCCGGAAGTTGAGAGTTAATCGAATAGAGTAGTAAGTTAGCGGGCTCTGCTGGGAAACTTTGAAACCCTTGTGGGGATTAATAATTAAGTGAATTTCAATTTTGGTTTAGTTAGGGTAGAATCGGTTAGTTCCTTAGTGGAAGACATAATGTTGCTGATAGATGACTTATTTGGGGTTTGGTGGTCGTGCGTAAAAGGTTATATATGTGGGAAACGTTAACCACACGGGGAATATTCTTTTCAATCCTGATTACAATTTTTCTTCTTATTTGCACCTTCTTCTTCGGTTGTTCCAAAGAAGAGGAAGTTAAGAGAGCGTGGCATGGGACAATGATCACAAGATTCGAAGCTTGGAAGTAGAGAATTTGAGGAATTGGTAAGCTTTCTCATCTTTTTGCACTTGTGAATTAGAGGGGGAGAGAGAGAGAGAGAGAGTAAGGATTCATGAGAAGTTTCTTTATAATGGGTTCTGAGTTTTAAGGTTTGAATGCTTTCGATTTAATCGATATATGGTTGTCGTGCTTAACTATCAGAACAAGAGAGGTTTTGACATTTGGAAAAGCTAAGTTGACGAGGAAGAAAGAGTTCAGGTGAGTTTCTGTACCCTACCTATAGGTGGTTATTGATAAGGTGCTACTCCTATGATCTACGTCTGGGTCTGTTCTGAGTTTTTTTGAATTCTTCGTCGTGTATGAAAATGGTGAATGGATATGCTGTGAATGCATAACACTGTGTAAGTATGTATATGCTTGCAAGTATGTTCACTGCATGTCAAGTGGTTGTGAATTGTCATATTGATAAATGACATACTATATGTTATAGTGATAAGAACAGTGCCTTGTGTGAAATGCATGTTGATAAAATACGGTGTTCGGCGGGAGTTACTTTGACGAGATAGATGAAGATAGGAAAGCTTGTCATAATGGAGGAATGGGCGGATTGTTATGGGATACAAGGGAGTTGGGTGGCATTATGGAATGATTATCTACTGGCTCTATAGAGAAAAACTAGTTGACTATCTATCGACTCTATAGAGTGACACTATAATGATGATTATAGACTGGTCATTTGGGGCGACACCGTGTAAATGGTATACATGTCCTTTAGGGCGACATCATGTAAATGGTATACATATCCTTCGGGGCAACACCTCGAAAGGGGTTTATCGATTCTTCAAAATCAAAAGTCCATGATTAAGACATGACATGATCTAATGGCAAACATAGACACCTCATGGAAAAAATAGAGACCTCCATGACGAAGAATAAGAAGCCTATCAAGGCATAAAAAGGGAAATTACTTTATGACTTGCGTGGCGAGTAGGCTGGCAAAATGATCGTGGTACATTTGAAAGCACAAGTAAGTGTGCTAAATATAGGAATATGCCAAAAGGAAAAAGTAGAGGAATGGATAAAAACGTCTTAAACGCGGCATAATAGTGGAAGGAAAGAGTATTTTCTTTGGAGATTTTATCAATAGTAGTCTGCCAGAGTTGGTGTTGAACCATCATTGGCTAAATGATTATAGAGAGATTTATCGAACTTAACTCTAAATCTAGCCATTGATAAAAGGGTCATCAGAAGACCATTGCAAGTCTGCCAATAGAAAAAGTAGTCACCAAACCGTATTTACACATATATGGTTATCTTAAGCAGTCAAACCGAGAAAGGTAAATGGAAGTCTGGGATGAAGTTGGACGAAGTTATGTGTAACACCCCTATCCCGTAACCATCGCCGGAATAAGTAAGGGGCATTACCGGACTTGTAACTCATGACAGAACGGTAAAACATTTTTTTTTATTTTTTATTTTTAGGATCATTCATTTGGATAAACACTAAACACAGCCAGGGATAAAATGTAAACTTCTATAGGTAAACATCCAAAAGATGCCATTTTCATATGGCTTATATACAATAGTCAAAATATCATTCTACTATATTGTCTATCCTATACATGCCATAAGCTAAGTCTAATTACATAGTTGCCGTAATGGTAGATAGTGTGACGAAGTGCTGATGATCCCCGAACTGGTAGTCAGAATCCACAACCTATAAACCAAAACATGATCGAACGGAGTAAGCTTTTGTAAGCTTAGTAAGTTTTAAGCAAAACAAAGTGTTCTCATTCACTATCATTGGTCATTCATTTCAACTGTTCGATGAAGTTAATCTAGGGCTTCATCTCGAACTATAATATCAATACACGCATCACTTGTCTGTCACATATATACTTTCGAATGATAATGACCTAGATGGTCAAATATTTCCAAAGCACATTCTTCATCAATTTTCAACTTTCAATAATCCTTTCCACTTGTTCATAATCACATCCATATTTTTAAGTATTCCAACATGACAAGCACTAAATTACCGTAGGCACATAAAGAACCAAACATATTCCTTATCACATATAGGTAAGCTTACAAAACATAATCCTTACCTTGTACTGGCACATCCAGCTGAACCCAACCCATACTCAAATCATAAGGCTTTTGGGCAGAATATTCACTAATACATAAGAATATTTCATCACATACTTCATTATACAAGCATACCATTACCATTTAGATCATTCTCATATTTGGAGTTATAATATTAATCACATTTACCTACATCTTTGATACTGATAATTCACCTCGAAATCACTCCACCGATGAGTAAGTAATACGTACCTGAACGTCTTAAATACATAATACTTATTTGATGGTAACTTATTGCAGATACTCAATACCAAAGTCTTACTTGAATCCTAGCATTTAGCCGTCGGGTCTTTAAAGCTCGGATATAGTACGAGCACGAAGCCTACGGACATTAATCAGGATAATATTCTCGCATAAAGCCTGCGGGGTTTTAACCCGGATATAGTACTGACACAAATGCCCTTCGGGACTTATCACATTTATACACTTTCACATCCATCACATTGGCCATTCGGCCTTATCACATATATACACCTTCACATCCATCACATCGGCCATTAGGTCTTATCTCATATATACACTTTCACATTCATCACATTGGCCATTAGGTCTTATCTCATATATACACTTTCACATTCATCACATTGGCCACTCGGCCTTATCACATATATACACTTTCACATTCATCACGTTGGCCACTCGGCCTTATCACATATATACACTTTCACATTCATCACATTGGCCATTCGGCCTTATCACTTATATACACTTTCACATTCATCACATCGGCCATTTGGCCTTATCACATATACACACTTTCACATTCATCACATTGGCCATTCGGCCATATCACATATATACACTTTCACATTCATCACATCGGCCATTAGGCCTTATCACATATACACACCTTGTACATCAATTTCATCATAACAAAATTGACTAGGTATACTAGTCATTTACGGCTTATAGATTCACTTTAATACGGATTTGGTACTTTGATTACCAATATTTAATCGATAGCTTATAAGCAACTCAAATAGTTTTATTAAGGTTTACAACATAATCACAAATTCAGCACAAGCTGTTTTTCCTGAGCAACAGTCATTAAATTATTCGTAAATGGAGCTACGAAACTCCACATGAAGTGCTGTTAATTTTCCCTAAAAATAGACTCATACATATTTTATCCAACAAATTTTCAGAATTTTTGGTTTGGCCAATCAATGCCAGATTTTTCTTCAAGTTTCCACTATTTCACTGTTTGACTATGCTGACCACTCTTCACTACGAATCAAATTTCTCATTGTAAAAAATTCAAAATATGTTATAGTTTATTTCATTTGAAACTAGACTCACTAAGGCATCTAGAATATAAATTTTGTCTTTTAAAAATTCTTGTACAATTTATAATGATTTTCTAAAAAGCAGAATCAGAGGATTACAAAGGTCATTCTGCACTGTCTCACACAACTTTAAATATCTCATTATTGGAAATTCCTTTGCTTACAGGTTTCTTTTATAAGAAACTAGACTCATTAAGCTTTAATTTCATGTTTCATTCAGCCTCTAATTCAAGTCCATAAATTTATGGTGATTTTCTAAAGTCACGTTACTGCTGCTGTCCTAAGCAGACTAGTTCAAATTACACTTAAATTCCCAAGCTCAAACACTTAAGAACTTACCATTTGAGCTTAGAACATAACATGGCCACATCATATCTTATTAAATCAACTCATCATGTCCTATTATGATTGAATTTAATCAACGTTTAATCACTTAAAACTTACCTCGGAAGTGGTCGACGACTAGATATCCACAGCTATTCGTTTACTTTCTCTTTATCCAAAATTGCCCCTCTATGCTCTTGAGTCTAATTAACAAAATTTAAACTATTTTAATCACCTTGTTATATCATCAAAAACAACAAGGTAAATCTTCTCAATGAAACTCATACATAAGGCAACACCTCGATACATCTTCACACATTTGGTATTTCATAAAAACCATCCCAAATACATTTACCTAGGTATCACTATGTCGCCTTATATACATATACTAGTTATGTGGTCAATTTTACCGATGACCTATGCATATAACTAATTACACCTTTAATAATATTCACAAAGCCGATTATCCACATGACTACCTTAGCATATTATTAGTTAGCTTCTTATCTAAATTTTCCATAAAGAAAATTAACTCATATACCCTCAAGTGCATAAGCAATTGCATCCAATGGACACTTTAAATGCATGTTATGAAAGTAATCGAATGCACATATATTTATACCAAGACATCATATACTTCAAAACCAACTATCAAGGCATAAAGCCGAACCTTCAAAATCAATTATCAATACACGTTCAAACATGCCCTCCTACAAATATACAAGTTCTCCCTTGGTTAAACTAAATCATGCTTTAAGGTTTAACACATTTAACCATTAGAGAGTTAATCAAATTAGCATTCAATTATTCTATACACCCACCATTAACTGAATCTCATTTAATCAAATTTATTTCTTGACAATTTCATCACATTCGGTCATTGGTAATTTAATCCTATAAAGAGTCAAATTTTACTTCAATTCACTAAGGTGAGGTTATTATAATTTAACCTCTATTTCGAATGCCCCTTCTCCATAAAACCATCAAATTTTCAAATTATAATAGGTTCATAACTCATTTAACCACTAATTCCATGCCAAGCATAAAAGGCCATGGGTTTTACACCTAACTTACAAGACCATAAAACATAAAGGTTTAATGTTCATCTTTAACACAATTACCACACTTCAAACTAAATTTTCAGCTTCATATATCCCACACCGATTTTTTTCCATGCTCAATTTCCATGGCGAATGAAATTATGCCCTAATTCATGAACTTAAACAACATTGGCCAACTTTCCAAGCTCATTTGAGCCATCAAGCACATTTAGTTTGTTCATACTCAACTAGAATCAGTTATCCTCCCAAAATCATCAAACATACAAAATATACCCCATTAAGCTCATGACCGATTGCTACATGCTTCATTAACACAAAAATTTTCACATGGGTCTTGTTGCAAGCTTCAAAACCAACCAAAATTCACAACTTTTCAAAGAAAATAACATGAACCTTACCTTATTTGAAGCCTCCTTTTGCCGAATGCCCTAAACTCAAAGGTTTCTATTTTCTTTCTCAACTCACGGCAAGAAGAAGAAGAAATGGCTTTGTTATTTTCACCTCAAACATGTTTTATTCATTTATTTCATTAACTTTTATTATTTCTATTTTATGAAACCATTTTCTTTAATATAAACAAATATATTATTAACATTATTTACTAACATACAAAGCACAAAATGCCAAAATGTGTCATTCATGCCCATCCTTGCCATCCACTACCAAGAAAAAGGAATGTTTGACATGCAAGTCCCTCATGCTTCAAACCATGCAATTTTTAGCCACTTCCAATTAACCTATGACATTTTCAAGATTTTTCACATAAGCCCCTTTTTATTTATTTCACATCCAAATGACAAAATTTAAAGCATGAAATTTTCACATACTTATTCATAAATAATAAGCATAAAATATAACAATTAATTATTTTGTGACTCGGTTTTGTGGTCCCGAAACCACTTTTCGACTAGGGTCAAATTAGGGGTGTCACATTATGTCCCAAAAGAAATTGTTAATTTGAAGAGCACAATTATGGCTAGATCAAACATATGCCTGCAACGGTTAGCTTAGGGAATACAAGATGATAGTAGTAAGAGTAAATGACAACCAGATTCAGCCTAAGTGACTGTCAAATTATCTTGTGTAGTATGTCTAGGCACTATCATGGCTAGATAAACTATGGAACCTCCTATGATATACAGGGAGATAAATTTTGCTTATCTATCATATATATATCAAACTTCTAGTCATCTAGAAACACTTAGTTCAGACTCTCACCAGATTCATATGAACTTACATGTGTTTTATATTGCACGTAGGGTCAAGGAAAGACTTGAGAATTGTATGGAGGGATCTCTCCAGATATTGCCAAGTCCTATGCGAAGGGCACCGTGACTGTATCATGCGTATAGAGAGGCACCCCTGGAGGGCACGCCTCGGAGTTTAATTTAGTGTATCTGTAGTAAAGTATCAAGTTAATATTTGTAAATATTTATTCTTGATTAATAAAGTAGAATAAATGTAAGATCTTAGTGCTTGTACGTCAAGGAATATAATGGGAGTTTAAAATTTAAATCTAAAGTTTCTCCTGAAGCTGAATAAAATTTAATAGTAGCAATGTATGTATAATTTGGTAATGTCTAAATATGTAAGTAAATCACAATTAGAAATTTTGTTAAGATATTCGGGTTGACTGTGACACTTGGTACCCAGATTCGGTTATCGGGTCAGATATAAGGTGTTACACCCTATTAGTCCCTTTCTCTCATGGTTTAACTAGAAAGTTATTTTTCTGCTAAATAAACTTATACTAATTCAACAAGGGTTTCACCTCTTCTCCTTATAAATTTATGGCACTATAGGGTTAAATACACAAGAAGTTTTACACAACTTTGAGATATTGTTATTCTATACAAATTTGAGATATTGTTATTCTACCCAAAAATAGTGAGAATTTATTTTTAAATATAAACTTTATTGTATCACCATGGTCATGACCACTTCGAATGGTCATGAAGCATTCATCACACATGCATGTCACAACACCAATCATGCATGGCCAACCATCATGCTCACATCATACTCAATATGAGCCATACCCAATGGCCATATACAAATAAATCAAAATAAGCCAACACATTTGGCCAAATCATAGAACACATATCATAAAAACTAATTCCTATACATGCCACTCACTTGAAACTTCTCAACTTATGTATCAATATCTCAAAGTGATAGCTTGGTAGTGTGACGTTGTCTTCAACGTTCTCCAACCCTGAGCTGATCTGACAACATTAAAAGAAATGGAAACGAGGGAGTAAGCTTTACACTTAGTAAGCTCGCATGAAATTAATAAGCAAGGAATTAATATGCTATTTCAATTTCTCTCTATTTATTCAAAATCTAGTCAAACTATTTTCTTAAGTCACAATCACTAAATTATTTATATCTGGAGATACAAAACTCTGAATTAAGATCCGCTAATTTTCCTTAAAACTAGACTCATATATATTCTTACCATATAATTTTCAGAATTTTTCGTCTAGCCAATAAGTATAGTTTATTCTTTAAAGTTACCCCTATTTTGCTATCTAGTAGTTCCAACCTCTCTTCACTACGAATTAATTATCTCATAGTATGAGACTCAGATGATGCTCCTATCTATTTTCATTAAAAATAGACTCATTAAGGATTTTAGGAATATAATGTATAACCTATAATAATATTTTCTACAATTTTTAATGGTTTTCCAAATTTAAGACGGGGGAGTCTGAGATCATTCTTACCCTATTTCACAAAAATTCAAATATCTCATAATAAGAGATTCCTTTTCTTACACCGTTTCCTCTATAAGAAACTAAACTCAATAATATTGAATTCCATTTTTTATTTAGCCTTTAGTTCAGTTTCTAAAATTTTTGGTTGATTTTCATATTTGGACAATTGCTATTGTCCTAATCTATTTTAGTGCAACATAATGATGACTATCACAAAGTTGTCACAGAAATTATTCTCATATGTATCACTCATTTGTTTGTATTCTTACCACAAGTCCATTTCATTTCACAAGTCAAACACATGCTCATGGGTTTCGAGTACGTAGCTGTGCTATCTCTTAGCACAACCAATCTTCCAAACAAGACAATCATATATATCATACTAGTATCAACTAGGCATACATGAGTTTATCATTTCAGGTATTTCCATTCTCATTTCTCATTTCTTATTTTAAACCCGTTGAATTTCTCAGGATCTCGATGGATATCTCATTTACCGTCAAATCATGTAAGTGATCATTTTATATACGCATTCCCGTGAACCTCGCTCATACGATGGGATTACCAGTCCAGGCTAAATCCTTTACAATGACATGTACTCCTATGAGATTGGATCTGAATTACCAGTCTAGGCTAAATTCAGACCCTAATCGGATTACCCGTCTGGGCTAAATCCATTTTCGTACACTTATTCTTCGAGAGGCTTGATAACTAAAGGAACACCCGTTCGGGCTAGATCCTTTTTACCGTCAATTCATTTATAGAAATCCATCGATTATCCTTTTTATTCAATCGAGATTTTCTCTTTTCATCAAGTATATCAATATGCATAGATGATCATGCAATGTACAATCAAATCAACACATTGTCATGTTTATTTGAGCACAAATCCATACAACCAAAATGACTTGTCACCGTGTTTCTATACAACTTACTCATTTCATTTAAAATATCATATTCCATCAAATTTCCATTAACATCAAATTCAATACAATCATAGCAAGATATATTTCATGTATAACAATAAATAACATGAATAATAGGCTTATTAAATCATGTGAACTTACCTCAAATACGAAAACGACAAAGTTGCCATTTTAATCCATCACCTTGTATTTTCCCGATTTAAGCCCGAATCTCAATTTCCTTGATTATTGAGCTTGAAAGCTTGGAAACCTTAGCCATGGCTCCCCTCTTGATTCACACGGCCATAGGAGGAAGATGGACACATTTTGTGTAACATCCCGAAATAGGGCCTAAACGGAACAGTGGTTGTGAAACCACAAATTAGAGGTAGAAAAATTTATTTTATTACCATTTTAAGGTCTATGGCATAATTGCATGATTGTGTGAAAATTTCGTTTAGAAATTTTATCGATAGAGGGTCCAATTTGATATTTAGGACAATTGTAAAAGTTGTAAAATGTGTGTTCTAGTTCAGAAAGGTACTAAGTACTTGTAAGTAATGGGTTTTTAAAGTGGAGGTCCTTGGATAGTAATTAGACCATTATACTAGTTTGGACAAAAATACCTAAAGGAAGATAAAACACCATAGTTTTTAATTAAGGGCATTTTGGTCATTTAGTTATTAAAATGAATTAAAAAAATTAAAAGCCAATTTTTGTCCATCTTCAACCCCTTGGCCAAATTTCACATGAGGAAGACATAGCTAGGGTTTTCAAGCTTCCAAGCTCGATTGTAAGTCTGTTTTAGCCCCGTTTTTAATGTTCTTTACATTTTTGGAGTCCCGGTTACTTGATTAAGCTTATTCTAGCAATAATTTAACCTAGGGTTTATATTTGGAAAAATACCCATAGGTGAAATGTGTTTATTTTTATGCTTTTATGGTAGAATATAAAGCTTGAAATTGTGTTAAACAACTTTTGCTAAGCGATTTTACGTGAAAACGAGTAAAACGACACAATCGGTAAAAATACCTAATGTTCATAAGTACATGTTAGAGTGAGAATTTGATGTTGTCATAGAAGGGAAAAAGGATCAGCATGTCATAAAACATAAGAAAATAGGATGACGTTTAATTTCCGAGCATTGGGGAAAAAGTGTAAATATGTAAAATTTTAGGGGCAAAAATGTAATTTTGCCAAAGTTTGAGTCAAGGACTATTTTAATTAATGTGTATTAAATAAGCTAATTTTTTTTTATTATAGATCAAGAAGAACGAAATCCAGAGTTAGACCGGGGAAAGAAAAAGATAGTGGACTAAATCAATATAGTTGATCATATTTTGCTTCAAGGTAAGTTTGCGGTAAATAAATGCAATATTCTATTATTTTATGTTAATGTTAATTTCCAGCATGTGTATATTTATTTTATGAAATTATTCAAAGAAGACTCAAGCATGAATTGACGGAGAAGTAATTTCAGAAAGTCCCGATTGAACCTTAGGAATGTGTAGGATACAAATGTCATGACACTAGGGTTTAAGGATACCATGTAAGACCATGCCAAGGCATGGAAATTGGTAAGGTTTCTAAGGCAAGGAAATCATGTAAGACCATGTCAAGACATGGCATTGATAAGTTACTATAAGGCAAAGGTCCCATGTAAGACCATGCCAAGGCATGACATTGGTGAGTTCATAAGGCAAGGACACCATGTAAGACCATGTCAAGACATGACAATGGTAAGTTTCAAAAGGATACCATGTAAGACCATGACAAGTTATGACCATGGTAAGGTACCCATGTTTCCTTAGTATTCCAAGTGGTTCAACAGAAAAATTTAAAGAGAATATCAAGGTAAGGTAAGGTAAGACGAGTTATGCTAAAAAGGTAAGACAAGTTCATGCTAGAAGAGCAAAGGTAAGTGTATAATGTTCATGCATGCTTGATAAGGAAAAAGGTAAGTAAAACATATTAATAAATTTGATTAAGTAAGTAAGTATTTAAGTAAGTGAGTAAGTGAAGAAGTTTAAAATGTTTCTATGACAATTAATGAAGTTGCGTTAAGTAGTACCATGCCAAGTAGTAAGATAATTCTTATGAATGTTGTTATTTATTTGCATGCAAACTTACTAAGCTTAATGCTTACCCCCTTTATTTTCTTCTTTTTTAGTTTTTTCAAGCTAACTCGGGGATTATAAAGTACGTCGGAGGTCTGGGCACACTATCACAAGGATTATTTTGGTATAGCTAGACGTTTCATTTTGAGTATGGCATGTATATCATCGTAGCCATTTTATGTGTATGATGCTTGATAATGATTAGCTGTTGGAATGGCTAATCAAGGACATTTTTGGTGTTATGTATGCCTAAATGCTAGTTATTTCATGGAAATCATGAAAAAGGTGAAATTAGCTTTAAAACAGTATTGGACAGCAGTAATGACGTGAATTTGGAAAATCACTAAAAATAGTAGAAATGGATTTAGATAGTGAATAAGATATAGAATTAAATCTTATTGAGTCTATATTCATATGAAAGAAACAGAGTAAATAAAGGAGTTGTATTTTACGAGATATTTAAATTTTGGTGAGACAGGATCGGAGTGATTTCTGAATCCCCTGTTTTGACTTTAGAAATTTACTAAAAATTGTAAAAAAAATAATTAGGAGTTATACTTTATATGTATATATTCCTTATTGAGTCTAATTTTAAAGAAAATAAATCTAATTTTAAAGAAAATAAATGGCATGGTTATTTGAATTCTTTACAGGGAGAAAATTAATTCGTAGTGAACAGAGGTCAAAGCAACAAAACACTAAAACAGGGAAAGTTTAACTAATAAACTGTACTAATTGGATAGACCAAAAATTCTGAAAAATATTTAGTAAGAAGATATATGAGTCTAGTTTCATAGAAAATTTACGGATTTGGATTTCGAGTTTTGTAACTCGAGATTTATTTAGTGACTATGATGCAGATGGACAATTTATTTATGAAAGATGAAGTAAATTGTTTTGATTTGTTTAAGTGATCGGAAAGTTTTTATTGATTCCGGTTTGTTCTCGAACCATTTCAATTTCATGTTTTAGGGTCTCGAGGACCCTTTTTAAGGACATATTGAATGAATGAAACTAAATTAATTTTAAAAGCAACTTTTTTTGCCCCGAATTAGTAAGCTAAGTCAGGTAACGCCTCGTGCTCGACTCTGGCGACGGTCTCGGGTAAGGGGTGTTACATTTGGCTTTTAATTTTTGTCTTTTAATTCATTTTACCCTTAAATGACCAAAATACCCTTTTTACCATTCTTTCAAATTTTACCCTTCCAAGCTCATTTTTGTCCAAATTTTTAGAACTTGGTCAAATTACTCTTTAAGGACATCTAATTAATATTCCAATTCAATTTCATGCTAATTGCTTCTAGAGCACAGGTTTTACAAATTATTCGATTTAGTCTTTAAAGTCTAGTTAAGCACTTTTCACATAAAATTTCCTCATGAAATTTTCATACAAGCATAGAGACATATCATAGACCTTATAATAATCATAAAATAATTATTACCATCTCGGATTTGTGGTCTCGAAACCACTATTCTGACTAGGCCCTAATTCGAGATGTTACATTTCTCCCCCCTTTAGGAATTTTCGTCCTCGAAAATCTTACCAAAGAAAGTGGTTTTGGGTTTTCAGTTAAGTTTCTCAATCTCATAATCATCGTCAAAGAACTTTTACCTAGGCTGAGCTTTCAATACTTATCTCTTTATTTTCTCATACTCTAATCATGAGTGATTCATTGCTATGTCACACATCTATTAAATTTTAAAATCTATCGAAGAGTTCATATAAATACAAAGGTTAGATCCATACCATCCAGTTACATATACATACATGCCTAAATCTTTCAGAATCCAAATAGTGAACTAGCAAATTTGTCTTTAAATCCCAAAACTTCCTTTAGCTTTCCCAAGATTTCAAGACATAAAACCCAGATCTCAATCCGATTAGTGGAGAGTAGAATTTTAAGAAATCTAACAATCATAAAGACACGAAATTCCATAAATCTGATAAGCAAACATTCAGGCATACAGGCATAATTTACAAATCTCATAACATTTAACAAAACGCTACATATCACTTTCATATTTCAAGGACAGGAACAATCCCAACAAGAAAATCCATATTAACTTTTTCTATTTCCATTCTAATGCCCCAATGACAAAATATAATTCTGATGATGCTTGCTATACATCCTTAAACTTTCAACATTCCAAGAATTTGTACTCAAAGATCAACAATGATCGTTTCATCATCTTTAAATACCCAGATCATCTTCACTATATCAACCTCATATCTTCCTATCGCATTCAAGTCTTTTATGAAACATACACTTTTCATTCAAGCTATTCGTCTTTTTACCCGTGAAGAAACAAAGTCTTATTTTCAGGCATAAACATATTATTAAACGTTTAAACATATAATCCACATAGATTAAATAGCCAAGTCGACCTTATTCATCCGTAACTGGAATTTTAAGAAATCCTTTATGCCAGTAAACAGAACAATTCAACATCCATCATTCCAAATTCACTCATCATGCTAATCGAGGACCATAACAAATGCATTAGCATAAGTAATATTGATATCTCAATTGAATACATTAACTTTGATTAATTTACTTGAGAAAAGAAATCCACTATACAAATTGGGACTTGAAGTTTCACAACATTATTAGGATCAATTCAGAGGTATAGTCATACTTGTTATATATATATCAATCACAAGCTGGAGGTCATGCTCTAAACGCAAGCCACGATCGAGAAGTTATAAGATAAAAAAAATACCAAAAAGCCAAGATGGAGAAATCCAAAACGGAGAAGCCCAAAATAAAGAAATCCAAGATAAATAAATCCATGATAAGGAAATCCAAATTACAGTACCGCATCAGAAGACCGAGAACAAGACTCGTATAAAATTATGAAAGATCCCAATGGTTTTTTTCAGAGAAAAGAAATCTAGAATAACATCATTCCAAACCATTGATAAAAAATATGACCGGCACTATATGCTTCTCATATATATATAAAATCAGTCAGGGCAATGATCGGTAGTGACAAAATCATGGCACCATACACAATTTCTCATTGATTCCCAATAGGCAGAATATAACAGAATACCAGGCAAAAATAGAACCTTGCAGATCATAAGCCAATTAAACTGGTAATGCATTCGTCTAACGTTAAGATCAGGGAACATTTTCATAATATAAGAATTCATCGGAGATTAGATAGTCCCAATAACATTTCTGAGGTTAAATAATCTCATACAATATCTCAATAGAGGCAGTCACAAACTATTCACTGTAATTACCATACTTAGACATTTCATATTTCGAACATTATTCCTTTAACTATTTCTGCCATCACAAATTTCATAATATTCCTTTCACTTAAAGAACCAATTCAGAAGAGATCCCAATTATTACATTTTCTCGACCTCGTGCCTAAGTAATTCGATTTACCAAAGTAACTTTCTTTTCTAACTCTGTCTTTACTTATCAACCCATTCTCTATATCTAATCATGCTTATAATTATTTTATCACTGAATTCTTTGGTTCCTCACCTGGAAACTTTGTCAGTACAAATCTCATGAAATTCCATTATGAACACCACTCTGGTAAGGGGGAGGGGTTGTAGGGCCTATGACTCGACTCTCATATACATATACATGTGTCATAGCTTTCATCATCATAGTAACATCATCACAATCATTACATTCACATATGTATTTCACAAATTTCTCGCTTATTTTATTCAACCAAGTTCACTTATACACATATTTTTATGAATTCTGAATAACCTTTCTCGTCACATTTACTTAGTCAAACATGTCAAGCACCATACAACATATGAAAACCAACAACCATGGATGAGCACATCACACTCGAAACTTTGACTTCACACATCGTCATATGCATGTCATTACAATCATATAAATCTACCCAATTAATTTAGTACAGTTACTTAACTATGCGAGCTTAACAACCATGATCATCCAAACAAATATACATGAATAGTCATCCCATCAATATTTTTGGCAAGTTATCTAAACCCATGCATTCACTCAAGCAAATCGACCATATTCATCATAAAATTTTCTATTAATCATAGATAAGCTCATTCAACCATGTACACATTTCATGAATTCTCATTCGTACCTTTCCAAGTTTCAGTTCATCATGACTATACTTTACTCAAATATTTTAGTGTCACATTCAACATGGTCGGTGTAGCTTGGTTGGAGAGTACCTCTGTCCAAACAAGATGGTTCTCATTCGCGTCGGGAGACATCACACTATCACGGATCGATGGCATGTACAGCTAGACTCTCATTTGTGCTAGGTTATTTTGAGAATCGACTAAACCATAGCTCTGATACCACTAAATGTAACACCTGCTACTCGTGTCCAACGCTAGGACAAGATACAAGGCATTACCGGACTTAAACGCAAACAATCATGCAATATGAGCTATAAAATTTTGTTCCAAATTAAAACCAATCGAATATATTCATAGTGTCTCTATTATGGACCTACAAGGCCCATAACATGCGTTTAAAATGGTCTGGGACTAAACTGAGAACTTTGAAAAGTTTTGGGAAAACTTAGAAATTTTACTCATAAAATAGGGTCACACACTCATGTGGACACAAGGTCACGCCCATGTGTCATCAACACGCTCGTGTCCTCAGGCCATGTATGTGACAGCCCTAAATTGACCCTAGTCGGAAAGTGGTTTCGGGACCACTAAACCGAGGCATAAAAAAATAATTAACCATCCTAGTTGATGCTCATTATATGTACTTATGCATGTGTGAAAATTTCATGTTTGAATTTTTTTAATTGTAAGTGAATTTTAGTAAATAGGACTTATGTGAGAAAATTTAGAAATGTGCTAGGCAAATGTAAAGTGGCCTATTAATGCATGTTATAGAAATGGTGGGTTTGCATGTCAAATTGCCCAATATTTGAGCTAGTGGCCGGCCATGCTATGAGTGGAAACATGTCACAAACATGTTATGTTAGTGATGTATGTTAGGAACAATAAAATAAGGAGTATGAGTAATAAAGAAATGGAAAAAGGAAAGAATGTGTGTGATTGTTTCTCCCCCTCCCCATTGCCGTGATGTAAGAAAGAAAACAAAAAAAAAAGTGTCCATCTTTTTCTCATTTCTCTTGGCCGAATGTTCTAAGGAAGAAAGAAAAACAAGTTGTGTTCTTTGGTTCTTCTTGGCCGAATTGAAAGGAAGAAGAAGGGAGTGAAGCAATCGGTCATCTTAGGTCACTATTAAGGTAAGGAAGTTTGTACTAGCTCTTGAAATTTTAGTTGATATTGAGTGAGATATCAAGTGATTTTTGTAAACCATGTTGAAATTTTGATTTTTGGGGTGAGTATGGTTTTCGCTATAAAAGATTAATAAGGGTGATGGTTGTGTTTCATGCTAAACTTAGATGAATAAAGGTAGTTTGCTTACATCTTGATATCTATGAGTTCCTTTCTTGGTTCTACCATAGACCCACGAAGTATATGTTTATTTGGTGTTGTTGGAGGTTTATGATAGAAGCTAATGAGTGAGAGTTTGATAGATACTATGAGGTTAAACTTCATGAGATTGTAAGCTTGTAAGTTGGATGATGAAATTCATGCTTTGTGAAGGTAAATGGTGTAGAAGGAGCATTCGGCCATGAAAAAAAAAAGAAAATTTATGATGAATTAAGTTGGAAGCTATTATAATGTACTTGTGCATTCGGGTATGGGATGAAAATATATGAGATGGTTATAATCAGCCTTGTGATTCGGCTCTTGCATATATATATATATATTTGCACATGATGTATTGGTATGACATATATATATATCATCTCAAGGTATATGTTTATATATGGTGGTGTTTTAGTTATGGAGTAAATGATGGATGCGTATTGAGTTATAATATGTAATGCATTAGTTAGTAAAATGTATGTCATTTATATGTGGTACTAAGTATATAATTGGGCTCAACGTAGACATGCATATTCGGCCGCATGAGATGGATTGGCGTTGCATGTATTCGGTTAGAGGCAAGCATATCGATGCTTTTATCTTGGCTTAGACAATCGGCTAAAAGGAAGTGTGGGATAATATGTCGAGTTGGTTCATGATTTCATATGTATGTGACTTTAATTTCTAATGAATATATATGGGCTAAGTACCTTGAGTTCCTCTTTTCGATGCTCAAATGATTAAATCAATTTATTTGTTAAATTAAGCTCAAGAGCAAAGGGGAACTAGATCCGATAAAGGGAAGGAAAAAGCATCGAAATCGTTCGACGACATCCGAGGTAAGTTTTTGAGTAATAGAACTTAGATTATGATTTGATTAGATCATGTTTTAAGCAAATCAAAATCATGCTCTTTGTATGTGGCTATTGAGCCGAAATTGCAAATGTGATAAGTGTCTTGTGTTTGAGCTTTGGTAATGAAAATGAAATACGGATGTGTCATGATTTATTGATATATGTGCTTGGTTATTCGAATGATATCCGGGCTAAGTCCCGAAGGCTTTTGTGCTAAGTGACTATATCGGGACTAAGATCCGAAGGCATTTGTGCGAGTTACTAATTCCGGGCTAAGCCCGAAGGCATTGGTGCGAGTTACTAAATCCGGGTTAAGTCCCGAAGGCATTTGTGCGAGTTACTATAACCGGGCTATGTCCCGAAGGCATTTGAGCGAGTAGCTATATCCGGTTAAATTCCGAAGGTATGTGATTTGGGAATGAGCGATCTTGCTATAAAAATTTCAGTTAATACGCTTGTAAAATCCCAACAATGAGGTATGTTTCAGTATGTGCATTGGAATAGTTGATTCCTTGAATAATATTCGCCAATCGAGTAATGAGCTTCCGGTATTTGGCTAAGATAATCCCTTATGTATGAATATAGGGGTTGGAATGTGAAGTAGGAATGATTTGAGAATATGTATATATGGGATTATCCGTTTAGTTATATGAATGCTATACTTCAGTTGTGCTTAAATTCTTTGCTCAAGACTTACTAAGCATTTAGTGCTTACTCGTTTCTTTAATCCTCTGTTTTATAGATTTTGGTTCGTCACTATCGGACTCGGGAATTTTGAAGTCGAAGTCGCCCACACTATCAAAGCCCTTTTGGTACACTTTTGGTTGAACTTTGAAATGGCATGTATAGGACTACCCTTTTTGTTGTTGGTCATGTACCCTTCGGTTTTGTGTAAATTTGGATAGCCATGCGAAAATGGCTTAAATATACTTTGATCATAGCATTATAATCATTTTGTATGTTGTCCGTCGAGAGGTATGGAAATGTTGGTAACGGTTAGCCATGGGAATGGTTATTCATGATCACTTTTGGTATATGTATGACAAACTCTAGTTGATCCATGGAGGATCATGAAATAGGTAAAGTTTACCTTAAAAATAGATGCTGGCAGCAGCAGTGATGTGGATGTGAAAAATCACTAAAAATAGTAGGAATGGAATTAAATAGTGAATAAATTATGTAATCGAATATTGATGAATCTATTTTCCTAGTAAAGTAACGAAATGTACATATTAACTGTATATTATGAGATGTTAAAGTTTTCGTGAGACAGCACTAGAACGGTTTCTGGATCCCCTGGTCTGACTTTGGAAATTCATTATAAATTAACCAGAGACATTTAGAAGTTATAACATATATGTATAGATTCCTTTTTTAGTCTAGTTTCTATAGAAACAAACGACATCAGTATTGAAGCCCTGTACAGGGAGATATCCAAATCCAAATGCATGAAGGTCAGTGTAGTCGCACTCTGTAACAGGGGAGAATTTAAATAATAAACTGTACTAATTGGCCTGACCAAAAATTCTAGAAAAAAATCTGTAGATGGAAATATGAGTCTAGTTTCAGTGAAAAATTACGAAACTGATTTTCGAGTTTTGGAACTCAAGATATGATTTTTAAGGTGACAGTGACGCAGTTAGCCAACTGCCTGGAAATTTTTAAAATGGACTGTGAAAGTAAATGAATTTAGTCAGTTAGCACCTCGTGTTCGAATCCGGCAACGGTCTCGGGTACGGGGTGTTACAGTGTAACTCTCTATTTATGATGTCAGCACACAATTTGAACCGCATGGCCAGGCCACACGCCAGTGTGGCCCTCACACGGATGAGACACATAGTTGTGTCTCAGCCTGTGTGGCCAACACTTAGGCTATTTTCCAAGCCTTCATGTTACCCACAATCCCTTACATCTATAAACACCTCATAATCACAATTCATATCAACGTTTTAATGATTACAACACTCTTTATTAAGACACAACATGACATTTTCAAGGCATCATACACATTTTACATATCCTCACATTATATCGGTTCTAGGCATACCAAATCTCATTTATTTGACCAAGTCAAATACTTTACCACTTATTCTCTTATACCATGATTATCAACTTATCCATCCAGCATTCACATTCAAGGCATTATTATCTTACTTGCCCTATTATACATTAACCATGATCATGACCACTTCGAATGGTCATGAAGCATTCATCACACATGCATGTCACAACACCAATCATGCATGGCCAACCATCATGCTCACATCATTTCATCATAAACATTATAACATAGCATGGATAGATAGATTTACAAACCATACTCAATATGAGCCATACCCTATGGCCATATACAAATAAATCAAAATAAGCCAATACATTTGGCTAAATCATAGAACACATATCATAAAAACTAATTCCTATACATGCCACTCACTTGAAACTTCTCAACCTATGTATCAATATCTCAAGGTGATAGCTTGGTAGTGTGACGTTGTCTTCGATGTTCTCCAACCACGAGTGACTTGACAACATTAAAAGAAATGGAAACAAGGGAGTAAGCACTTAGTAAACTCGCATGAAATTAATAAGCAAGAATTAATATGCTATTTCAATTTCTCTCTATTTATTCAAAATCCAGTCAAACTATTTTCTTGAGTCAAAGTCACTAAATCATTTATACCTAGAGCTACAAAACTTCAAATTAAGATCTGTTAATTTTCCCTGAAACTAGACTCATATATCTTCTAACCATATAATTTTTAGAATTTTTAGTCTAGCCAATAAGTACATTTTATTCTATAAATTTACCCCTATTTTGCTATCTACTAGTTCTGACCTCTCTTCACTACGAATTAATTATCTCATAGTACAGGACTCGGATGATGCTTTCATTGATTTCCATTAAAAATAGACTCATTAAGGATTGTAAGAATATAATTTATAAGCTATAATCATTTTTGTACAGTTTTTAATGATTTTCTAAATTTAAGACAGGGGAGTCCAAGATCACTCTTACCCTATTTCACAAAAATTCAAATATCTCATAATAGGATATTCCTTTTCTTACACCGTTTCCTCTACTCAATAAGATTTAATTCCATATTTTATTTAGCCTTTAGTTCAGTTTCTAAAATTTTTGGTGGATTTTCAAAGTCGGACCACTGCTATTGTCCTAATTTGTCTTAGTGCAACATAACGATGACTATCACAAGTTTGTCATAGAAATTATTCTCATATGTATCACTCATTTGTTTGCATTCTTACCACAAATCCATTTCATTTCACATGTCAAACACATGCTCATGGCTTTCGAGTACGTAGCTGTGCTATCTCTTAGCACAACCAATCATCGAAACACGACAATCATATGCATCATACTAGTATCAACTAAGCATAGATGAGTTTATCATTTCTAGTATTTCCATTCACATTTCTCATTTTAAACCCATTGAATTTCTCAGGATCTCGATGGAGATCTCATTTAACATCAAATCATGCAAGTGATCATTTTAAATACGTACTCCTATGAACCTCGCTCTTACGGTGGGGTTACCAACCCAGGCTAAATTCCTTACAATGACATGCACTCCTATGAGATTGGATTTGAATTACCAGTCCAGGCTAAATTTAGACCATAATCGGATTACATATCCGGGCTAAATCCATTTCAGCAAAATTATTCTTCGGGAGGCGCGATCACTAAAGGAACACCCATCTAGGCTAGATCCTTTTTACCATCAATTCATTTCTAGAAATCCATTGATTATCCTTTTTATTCAACTGGATTTTCTCTTTTCATCAAGTATATCAATAGCATAGATGATCATGCAATGTACACTTAAATCAACACATTTTCATGTTTATTTGAGCATAAATCCATTCAACCAGAATGACATGTCACCTTGTTTCTATACAACTTACTCATTTCCTTTAAAATATCATATTCCATCAAATTTCCATTAACATCAAATTTAATACAATCATAGCGAGATATATTTCATGTATAACAATAAATAACATGAATAATAGGCTTATTAAATCATGAGAACTTACCTCGAATATGAAAATGGCAAAGTTTCCATTTTAATCCATCACCATGTATTTTCCCGATTTAAGCCCGAATCTCGATTTCCTTGATTATTAAGCTTAAAAGCTTGGAAAACCTAGCCATCGCTCCCCTCTTGATTCACATGGCCATGGGATGAAGATGGACACATTTGGCTTTTAAATTTTGTCTTTTAATTCATTTTACCCCTAATGACCAAAATGCCATTTTTACCATTCTTTCAAATTTTACCCTTCCAAGCCCATTTTTGTCCAAATTTTTAGAACTTGGTCAAATTACTCTTTAAGGACGTCTAATTAATATTCCAATTCAATTTCATTCTAATTACTTCTAGAACACAAGTTGTACAAATTATTTGATTTAGTCCTTAAAGTCTAGTTAAACACTTTTCGCATAAAATTTCCTTATGAAATTTTCACACAAGCGTGGAGACATATCATAGGCCTTATAATAGTCATAAAATAATTATTACCATATTGGATTTATGGCCTTGAAACCACAGTTTCGACTAGGCCCTAATTCGGGATGTTACATTTATTTTTCTGAATAACAATTCTAAAAGTTTCTATTAAGAGAGATTTTTACTTTCCCACTGAAAGTAAAGTAAATTATTTATGGTTCTTTGTTTGATTCAAACTTGTTCAAGCCCACACTCAGAGCAGCTCGTGGTACGAGAATAGTGAAGATGGCTATTCGATTGAAAGTTGGGAATGATAAGGATCCGTCTAGCTGAAAACACAAGTGTGATTTTGGATAAAGTTTATTGCGATAAATATCACAAACCGGTTCTATTTTTAAAATTTTAAGTTTTCACCGAGAAAGAAAAATGTTTTTGAACCTAATTTTTTTCAACAATTGGTAACAGAGCTAGGTTACGCTATCTTTATAGTATAAATCAATATCGAATTTATTCTTTCTTTTCATGTGTGATTAATTTTTGATAAGATGTGACATTCTTGTAATTATCAATATGTTTAGGGATATGTATGTGAATAAATGTATGCTATTATTTTATTATATTTTATAAAATAATTTTGCCAAAGTTGTGACTCCTAGAAAATTGAATGTAATTGTTATTAACTTGCAAGTATGTATAGTTAGATTGTGTACTATCATCTTCATGAAAGATTTATTTTATTATTTTGAATAAAATATGTGAGTCAAAAATAAGAGTAGGACTTATGTAACCTATAATTTTTGGTGAAGCCTGGAGAATCAAGACGCATCTAGGCTGATCGAGATCACGCAAACTCAACCCAACCAAACTGGAAAAAGACCGACGCTGGTTTGGCAACAAGAGCCTGTTGGTGGTCCGATGGTGATGATCGATGAAAATGGAGAATGTAGGTGATGAAAAAATGATGCCAACAACGACAACGATGTGAACCAATACCACAACAGAGGTTCGTGGTGGCAAAATAGAAGGCCCACAGTATGCTTTAGGGTGAATTTTGTAATTTTTTTTTTATTTTTCTAGGATGGAATCATGAAAACTTTGGCTAGTCAGAGTCATTTAAATTTTATGCTACTCTATGTGATAGGAAGATGATATTTATTTGGCTACGAATGTTTGTTCTTGCATATGTATGATAAGCATGTCATATAGTTTAGGGAAGGAATGTCACATTTACTTGTTGTACATATATTGATCATTCATGATTGAATTCAGACATTAAAAAACTTGCATGGTTTTAAGATATTGAGTGGGAGAATGTCCCTAAACAAGACCTACAGCCTCCATCAAAAGTCTCTTGTGATGTAACTACCTCACAATAGGATTCTCATGTGGATCTCGCTGAAGAGATTTCCTAAAAGTAAGAAAAATTATCTTGTAATCGTATGATAGTTGGTCAGCCCTTTTGTAGGTATTATCATGTGATATAACAAGAAATTTTTCTTCAAAGAGGACAACTAGTCATAGCATGTCACTTGGTGATTGCCCTACAATGACTCATTTTTGGTACATGATATGATAGGTGTTGAGTTGATAGTTATACACTTAGATCTTCTAGTTAAGTAACTTCTTATGAAGCTCTACTTAAGTTAGAATGATGGTCAAACGTTAAACGATTATTAGTATGTGTGAATGTCTAAGCAATTACGTTTATGTTCTAATTGGATGGAAATCCATGTTCTTACTAGTTGAACAAGATCATCCTACAGTGACCTAATTCAATGGGTATAGGAATAATCGTTGCAACAACTTACAAATGTTTTAAAAGTTTAATGTAAAATGCATGCATCATCTTAATGCATATTGTAAAGCTGCAAAATGTTTTCAAATACTTGGTTAATAAAAAGATATTAATGAATGAATATTTTATTTTCAGTTTGAAAATGACACCTACTCTCTTATTAAATATACTCAATGGGAACAAACTGAATGGAATAACTATAAGAAAAGCAAAGGGAACCTTATAAGTGTGTTGAGATGTGAGAAACTAAAAATAGTCCTTGATAATAAATGCCCTTTGGCCACTCAAGTTGAGGCTAGAAAATGCTTGGAGGATCGTGATGAGATAGCTCATTGGTATAGGCTGGCAAGCGTGACTGTAACAGCCTGTTTTTAGTGAAATCAGAATAGTGGTTTTGAGACCACAAATTTTGAGACTGGAAAAAAATTATTTTAATATTATTGTATGGTCTACCATATGATAGGAATATATTATAAAAATTTCGTTAAGAAAATTTTACTGATTACATGTTTAATTGATAAAAATACCAAATTGCATAAAGTGTAAAAGTTGAATTCTAGTAGCTAAAGGGATTAAATAGCTATAGAATTCAAAAACTTGAGGTCCTTATATGGCAAATAGACCATTAAGAGGAGTTATTAGATAAGTATGATTAGTCATCAATGGAAAAATTGATAAAGAAAAGGATGAAATTGGAAAGTAAAAGATAAAAAGATGATAAATGATTAAATAATGAAAATACCATCATATTATCATCTTTCCCAAATTATTTGTACATGGAAACCCTAGTTAGAAGAACTTGAAGGTAGCAAACCTTATCTCACTTAATTGGGTAAGTATCTTTGTCCCGTTTTTAATAATTTTTATATTTTCGAGATCATAATAGCTTAATCTTGCTATCTTAGGGATTAATTTGTAAATTTATCAAAGTATTAGGGTTTTTCATTGGATGAATATAGTAGAATTATGAAGTATTATGATAGAAAATAAAAGGTTGTTGATAGGTAAACAACATTTAGTAAAGTGAATTTTGATGAAATTATGATTTAGGGTCTAAATTGAAAAGATGTAAAATTTATGGAAAAATTCTAAATTTTATGAAATACATGGGCTACTATTGTTACATGAATGTCGATTAGGCTTGGAATAAGGATTAAATTCCATGAATTTTATTTTCTGAGCTTAGGGACGAAATCAGAATTAATTAAAAGTGTAGGGGCAAACTGAAAATTTTGCCTAAGATGTAAATTAGATTGAATTGAATGTAAATTGAATTAAAATTGATGTTAAATTCATTCATATAGATCTAGATAGATCAAATACGAAGTTAAATCGAGGAAAAGAGAAAGTAATGAATTAGTAGATTTTGTGTACACGAACATTGTCCTGGTAAGTTTGTGTAACTAAATTATATAATTATATGTTTGAATTGAATGTTATGTATGTGTATTGTGCAATTGAATTGTATGAAAATTAGTCACAGATCCGACAATGTTCAACATATATTAAGTCTCTTTTGAATAAATGAAATTTGATGGAGACAGGGTTTCTAAATTGGTTTTGGTCTTGCATGTGTTACGGACAAACACAGCTCGAAAAAGCATCCCGTTATTAGCTCTCATGAGCATCCTAATATTTGGCTCTCACAAGCTTCCCGTTATATGGTTCTTGCAAGCTTCTCGATAATTGCTCTTTAGAGCATCCCGATTGGTTGTGATCCTGTATGTGTTCTGGACACACCACAACTCTTATGAGCGTCCTGATATATGGCTCCTTGAAGCTTCCAATTTAAAGGCTCTTTCGTGAGCTTCCTAATAAATGGCTCTCCAGAGTTTCCTTATATTAGCTCACTTGAACTTCTTGATTACAGCTCTTATGAGCTTCCCGTTACATGGCTCACATGAGCTTCCCGTTATATGGATCGAAATAGAGCTTCCCGTTTAAGTGCTTGTTGAGCATTTCTGAGTATGAATTGACGGATATTTTAAATGATTCAATGGCCAACGTTCTGACATGAGATAACATGAAATTGAAATGAATTATACCAGTATATACCCGAAGTATATGGAACTGATATATGAACACAAGATGTGAAAAGTTTATGAACATGAAAATTTTATATTTGATGAGCTCATACATGTGTCTTGAAATTCATGTGAAATACATGACTAACATGTTTGCTGAGGATATGTGTATAGGCTATTGGCCAAATTGCTTTGGATGTATTTTGTATGCTTAACTTAAAGGTAAATGAATGGTAAGTTAATTTCCTATTATATGAACTTACTAAGCATTAAATGCTTTCTCTGTTTTATTTTCCCTGTTTTATAGTAATTTGGAAGCTCATTGGATTGCTTGATGGAGAAATCTCACACCATCCATCAACTCATTTCAGTATATGTAACAAACTAAATTTTGGGTTATAATGGCATGTATAGGCTAAATTTGGCAAATGATGGTATGCATGTGTTTGGTTGTGACTAGCCATTTGAATGGCTTGTGTTGGACATATTTTGATGTATATATATGTGTGTGTGTGTGTGTGGTCTTATCATGCTTGATATATTTTTGGTGTGTTTGAATGATGGATAACATTTAGGCATGTTGATGAATGAGTCGAGACAGTATATTTGGTATAAGTAAGCAAATATGTGTTTTGATCATCGCTAAGATATATGTGATAATATGAATTATTTAAAAATTGGTTTTGGATTGATTTGAAAGTCTTGTATTGGCTTGTGAATGTGTTAAAGTGTTCATGTAGGTGGAAGATAAATTTGAGTGAGAAATGTGGCCTTGGAAATGGCCTATTTTCTTCCACACAGGCAGAGACACGAGCGTGTGTCTCAGTCGTGTGTGATACACGGCCTCACGCAGTGGCGTGCGGTTTGGCCGTGTGTCCCCTACATCTTTAAAATTACAAAATAAAATACCCAAAAATTTTCACACGGCCTAACACATGGGCGTGTGACTTGGCCTTGTGACCCCTGTACCTATTTAATGTAAGTCAGTATGCTCACATGGCCTAGGACATAGGTGTACGGCTTGGTTGTGTGACCCAAGTCAGTGAGCACCCTAATTTGGACAAGGGCTAGGACATGACCATGTGTCCCTATTGTGAATGCTCCCATGGCCTGACCACACGGGCGTGTGTCCCCTACAACTTGGAAAATTTTAATATTTTGCAAAAAAATTTCTAAGTTCCTGATTTAGTCCCGACCTGTTTCTAATGCATAATTTGAGCCTCAAGGGTTCATATATGGGATAATATGATTATATATGATTAATTTCTGATGTGAATAATAATAATATGAAGTGTTTGTATTTGATTTGTAAATCCTGATAATGTTTCGTAACCCTATTTTGATGACGAATATGGGTTAGGGGTGTTACAGTGACCAACAGCCTTTATAAGCAACTAGAGAGCTATAAGAATGTTAAAACAATTTTAGGCAAACTAGAAGACATGTTCGGAGGTCAAGTTGCCTTGACTCGACAATCGGCTATTACTAGTGCGATGAATGCCCAATGAAAGCCCGATACTATGGTCAAAGATCATATGATTACTCTTGTGGGATACTTTTTTGAAGTTTTGGATAATGAGGCCAATTTGGACCAGAACTTGCAAATAGAGATGTTGTTTACATAAGGAGGTGAGCTAAAAGTTACACTAGGGGGCTTCATAGGGAACAACATCATGTGCCAAATTAATTTCGTTCTTGAACCATTTTGATGCTCTAAGTTCTTGAAATCCAAACCAATCTTAAGCCTCAAAATGTTACAAGCCTAAAAGTCCTATGTGACTTAGGTAATTCAGCTCATGGATGAAAGTTATGAGGAGTTAGGCAAATTCTAGTTACTTACATTTTTTGACATAAATTCTATAATTGTGTAGTTTTTTTGATAGAACCATATGCTTAACGATCTTTTTACTTTTTAATTTTGTCATCTAGTGAACTCTAGTGTTTGAATTTGAGAACCATGAGTATTTTGCATATCATGTTGAAATTACAGGTGTAACAGCCTATTTTTCAGTGGTGTCGAAAATAGTGATTTTGGGGCCACCAAATTCGATGGGTAAGCTTGTAATAATTTATTTAATATTTATGAGTCAAATATGATTTTGAAAAGGTTTTTAATTTGATAATTTATGTTATATAAGTGATTTATTAAATTCAAGTGGTAAGACCCTAAGGTCAAGTGGTTTTAGAAAATGAGGTACTAGGACCCCATTTCTATAAACCGAGCCATAAATATTTTTACAAATATTTACGAAGTTTTATTAAGGTGGTATTAAAGTTTTGTTGAAAAATTTTAACGTTTCAATAGTTAATTAATTAAAAGGACTAAATTGTAAAGTTTGAAATAATCAATCACTATTAGTTTAAAGGTGTTAATTGATTAATGAATTATAGTTGGACGACCTTATTGCGTAAATTAGACATCCTAAAGATAGTGGGACGGGAAGGGAACTTTAAAGTTTGTTTTATTTATGTAGAATGTTAAAATAATTAAAAATAAGTATTATAATTAAAATAAAGACAAAAATTATGGTTTGTTTTTCTTTATTCTTCTTTAGACCAAATGTCACCATGGATAAAGAAAGGGAAAAGCTCCAAGCTTTGGCCAAACAAAAATGGATGCATGTAAGTGATTCATTTATCGATTTTTCGTAATTTTTAAGTTTTGAGATCGTTACAACTAGGTCTAGCTAGCTCGTATCTTTGATTTTGAAACTGTTAAAGATTTTGAATGTTGCCATTGATGAACCTTGTGATTTTAGATGTTAAATAATGAATTTGAAATATTAGTTGTTATTTAAAAGTATTTTATTAAGTGATTTTTGACGAGTTTAAAGATTAGGGACTAAATTATTAAAATAGTAAAAATATAAGGATTTGATGTGAAATTTTTGCAATAATGGGCTGTATTGGATGCCATAAGTATTTGTCTAGTCTCAATTTTGGTTAAAAATGGTTAATTTGAATGTTTTAGGCTCAGGGACTAAATTGAATAAAAGTAAAATTTTAGGGGAAATTTTGTAATAAATATAAAATGACTGAATTGCATAAAATACATTGTTTTACTGTCTAAATTAATTAATTGAATGAAATTATTAATTTAGATCAAGATCGGGTGGAAAATCGAGGAGAATGAAAAATTACTAAAATGCCCCTATACTTTGCCATTTCTGCAATTTAGCTAGGTAAGCTCGTACGTTTAAATAGCATTTTAAATTATGTTTGAAATGCTATCATTTTATAATATCAAATTATGTTTCGACAGAAAAATCCAATGCCGTATCGACTATTATTGACCAATGAAAAGGGATAGCTTCAGCTACCGAATATGAAAAGGGATAGCTTTGGCTATCGAATATGAAAAGGGATAGCTTTGGCTATCGAATATGAAAAGGGATGGTGACGACCATCAACTATGAAAAGGGAAGGTGACGACCATCGACTTTGAAAAGGGATAGCTTCAGCTATCAATTATGAAAAGGGATGGTGACGACCATCAACTATGAAAAGGGATGGTGACGACCATCGAATATGAAAAGGGATGGTTACAACCATTGTTTATCACACTTTGTGTGAGCTCCATTAAGTGTTCCGATTGACTTCACCAAGACAAATATGGAAAGGTATGATGTACCAATGATCAAGGTATGAATATTCATGTTTATGAAAGGTATGATATAAGTGATGCTATGTTTTGTACCATATCTTACCATGTGATGATATTGCTAAGTTATTTGTTCAATCACTAGCTTGTGGCTATGGTTAATGTTATGTTTATGTCTTATGTGTATGCAAATGAAATGGTAAGCATTCAATAAGAACTAAGACATGTTTATATGAAACTTAATGGAATGGTGATACATGGAAAAACATGATATGTTGTGATGGATGATAAATCCAATTGAATCATACTTAAGTATAATGGATATCCATGTCAAATTCATATGAATCATGTTTAAATGAGCTAACATGTGTTGTTGATGTGCTAGGGCTTATGCCAAGCTTGTGGATATGATTGATGTTTATGATTATGCTTGTACTATGCATACGAAACTGGTAAGAAAAGGGAATGAAAGGGTAAGTACATAATTAGGATGTATTATATGTGAGGAAATTGCTTATGTTATGAATAAATACACCTATGTCATAGATAAATACACTAAATCAAGAGTTAATAATGTTTTTTAGGCTTATGATAAGCACTCGGGACGGAATGGAAAGTAAGTAAATAGAAAGATATATAATCTTATAAAAGGTTGATGATTATATATATGTCTCATGAAATCCTATCATGTTATGAATGGTCAATAAATATGTGACATTAATAAACTTACTTATTTGTGAGTTGATGATCATATCGATTTATGAAGCTTATAGCATTGGCATAGGTTTATGTTTATTCTATAAAGTTTAATACTGAAATGGAATATTAAAGTTTATAAGAGCTTACTAAGCATTCATTGCTTTCGTAGTTTTTTTTTTACCTTACAGATTATCGGAAGTGCGATTGGGTTGGAAGCTAGTAAGAGATCCATCACATTGTCCATTGATTTTATCGGTAGATTTTTATGCTTTGGTTGCGGTTATAATGGCATGTATAGGTGTTCTGTGCTTGATGATATGGCCACTATGTTTGGCTTGTAAATATGGTTCTATGATTGATGACATTTTGGCTTTTTTAGGCTTGATGGCTTTTTTTATGAATGTTGCTTTGAATTTGTAAAACTTACGTTATTTTTATGCCTTGATGGTTGGTGTGCTTTTGGCAATTTGATGCTAAATGGTTGGGGTTATATGATCAAATTGATGCACGATTTTATGGCTAAAGTGGTATGTGTTGGCATGTTTCCAAAGTGATCATTTAGGGCATGTTTTGAATAGGATTTAATTAACATGTTTGATTGAATTAAGACCATTTGGACCTAAATTTGGTATATATATAATGGATGTTGGAGCCATTTGGTAATGGTTAGTTTTGTGTCATTTATATGGTTTTGATACACAAGAGAAGTGGCTCAAATGGTAAAGTTATTTTGTTATGGTATGAATCCAAATTGGTAAGGTTGGTATTTCTCAAAAGTTGTATGTTTTGGTATGGAAACAAGTTAGTTTCTAATTTAAATATGCACATGTTTAGGTATGTTTTATGCATGTGTTTGGGGTGCCTTTATGGCATATTGGTTGAATGGAAATTGGTAATTTTATGCACAGTTAAACATGTTTTGATACCTTGGTCATATGTGCAAATGGATTGTTTAGGTATACTTAAATTAGGTGAAAGTAATGGCTTGAAATTGGCCTATTTCTTGTCAGCACAGGCTAAGACATGGGTGTGTGTCTCAGCCGTGTGTGACACACGGCCATGTGAAATGACTGTGTGTCCCTTCTAGGTTTTTAAAGGTTGCATTTTGAGAGATACACGGCCTGGTACATGGGCGTGTGGCTTGGCCATGTGATCCAAGTCAGAGAGTTACACGGGAACAAACACGAGTTGGAACACGACATATTTTCCTATTTTGAATGTCCACACAGCTTGAGACACAAGGCATGTGTCTTGTAACACCCCAAACCCGAGACCATCGCCGGTGTCGGACCCGAGGGTTAACAAACCAAGTTCACATGTTTTTGCCCACCAATTTGACATTTCCAGTCAGGCTGGAAAACTGCGTCACTGTCGCCTTAAAAATCATATCTCGAGTTTCAAAACTCGGAAACTGGTTTCGTAAATTTTCCCTGAATTTAGACTCATATATACATCCATGGATTTATTTCTAGGATTTTTGGTCGGGCCAATTGGTACAGTTTATTAGTTAAAGTTACCCAAGTTACAGGGATCGACTGCTCTGACCTTCGCGCGGTATAACTTGAATATCTCTCTGCACAGGGCTTTAATGCTGGTGTCGTTTGTTTCTAATGAAACTAGACTCAAAATGGAATCTGTACATATAAGGTATATCTCCTAATTCTTTTTGGATAATTTATAGTGAATTTTTAAAGTTTCGACAGGGAACCCAGAAACCATTCTGGCCCTGTCTCACAATAGCTTTAATATCTCTTAACCTGTAACTCCTATGACCGTTTCGTTTCTTCCATATGAAAATAGACTCATCAAGGTTCATTTACATAGCTTATTCACTATTTGATTCCATTCCTATGAATTATGGTGATTTTTCACATTCACGCCACTGCAGCTGGCAGCATCTGTTTTAAGGTAGGACTTACCTATTTGGTAGTCTCCATGATTCAACTAATCTTGCCATACATAGGTTCATATATGATCATTTTAACCATGCCAATGGCTGATCATATGACCAACATTCCCATTTCCAAACCATAGCCACATCATGACCCCAAATATATATACATACAACCCACAATAAGTCTAAGTTCATGCTCCCTTTTCGAGCCATTTTCGCATGGCCATACAAACTTACATTACAACGTATTTAACAAACAAGAGGTAGTCCTATACATGCCATCTCAAGTTCAACCAAAATTTATACCAAAATGGAGGCTTGATAGTGTGGATGACTTCACTTCAACGATCCCAAATCCGATTGCCTCGAGCGAAATCTAGAAAACTAAGAGCCAAAGCAACGGGTAAGCATTTTTATGCTTAGTAAGTCTCAAGGAATATAATGAACTATAATTTACAGCAATACATTCACATAGCCAAATGCATCATTTCATTAATACACATTCTTACTTCATACTTCATCATTGTATAAGTTCGCAAAGCATCAATCAATTCAATAACTGAAATTCATTAGTCGATTGAGCGAATGTTGCTCAAACACGCCGACTTTCCAATGCACATATAACGTACCTTATCCTTTGGGCTGTCCGAGTGTACTAATTAAATTCATTTCAGCAACCAACACTCACCTCCAGCCCAAGATTCTTGAATATAACCGGATATAATCACGTGCACAAATGCCTTCGGTCTTAGCCGGATAGAATAACTCATACGAATGCCTTGGGCCTTAGCCGGATATAACCACTAGCACAATTGCCTTCGGTCTTAACCCGGATATAATTTCAGCATAATTGTCTTCGGCTTAGCCCGGATATCATTCAATTTCTCATGCACACATACATCAATAATCATTGGACATACATATTTCATTTTCGTTACTAAGGCTCAAACACAATTAATATCATTAGCATATTCGCCGGGACTTAGCCCGGGTGGAATTCAAATACTCATACACACATAATCAATAATCATACACATCCATATTTCATCTCACATAATTCAAGTAAGGTCACTTCTTGAGGACTTACCTCGGATGTTGTCGAACGGCTTTTTCGGCTATTCGATCACCTTTTCCTTCCCCTTGTCCAATTGTGGCCCTCTTAGCTCTTGAGCTAATTCAAACAAATTCAATTTATTAAAACCTCATTGTGCTTGCTTATGGCCGAATATGACAAGGATTTTAAATGGTCATATGGCCACTCTTTAGCTTGAATACACAATGGTCATGCACATTTTATACTACATCAAGCAATTCAATACAATTTATTTGAGCATCAAGGAAATGCTAAGGCCTTCAATAGGCTACCCAAGGCCAATATTCATGTACATGTTGAGGTCAATTTTGCATTAATACCTCACAAAAACAGCATGCAATCTACTAATTTATGCTTTGCACATTGTGGCCCAAAACTTATAATATAGCATCAAGCACTTATATGTGTGCTAGGCGAATTGTGCTTGCAATTTCACAAGCATTCTTCCACATTTTCTTCTTTAAATCAATATATTCATCACTTAGTTCATAACCAAACATAATGTGCAATCATATATATGCATATATGAGCATGGCCGAATTTTCAAGGTGTCCATAGCCATCCAAAACACAAACTTTTAACTAACATGCAAGAAGCATGAATCATGCTCAAGAATGCATCATGGCCAAGTATGACAATCATGCTCCTTTTCAACTTTAATCATGATAAAACAAAGAGAAAACTCAAAATCTTACTCATGAGTAGAAAATCCATCATTGCATGCATCATCATCAAGCTTCACACTTAGCATGCAATGGCTTTATCACTATAACAACTTTGGCCAAATACCATTTCCATGGCATACCAAAGATTTGAGCCATGGCTAACATGCACATCAAGTTAGCAACCAAAACATGCATGAAACTCCCAACACAACCTCATACATACCTTAATCTTGATGCAAACTTAGCCAAATCTCCTTCTAGATCTCTTCCAAACCAAGCATGAAGCAAAAATCCTCCTTCTTCCTTAGTTTTGGCTCAAAGAAAGGATGAACAAAATTTTTTCTTTCCTTCTCTACAACTCACGGCAATGGGGTATGCCACTCTCTCACACATTTTTTTTTCATTCTTTTCTTACCCATGCTTATTTGTTTACTATTTCTCCCTAATGCCCAACAAAACATGTTTCATGACATGTTTGACCCATATTCTTTGTCATGGCGGCCATTACTTGTAGAAAGGGGAATTTGACATGCAAGTCCATTATTTTGCATGCATGCTTTAATTAGTCATCACCTATTTCCCTATCGTACTTTCAAAGTTCACTACTAAGTCCTTTCTTATAATTTAGCACCTAATTAATAAAAATCGAGACACGAAATATTTACGCATACCAATTCCACATACAATAAGTACGGAATATAACACTTAATTATTCTTGTGACTCGGTTTCGTGGTCCCAAACCACTCTCCGACTAGGGTCACATTCGGGTGTCACAACTCTCCCCACTCAAGAGATTTTCGTCCCAAAAGCTTACCGTAAATAGGTTCGGATATCGCTCTCTCATTGAGTTCTCGGTCTCCCAAGTAGCTTCTTCTATCCCGTGCTTGAGCCATAACACTTTCACTAGCGGAACCCGCTTGTTTCGCAACTCTTTCACTTCTCGTGATAGGATACTAATTGGTTCTTCCTCATAACTCATATTAGCTTGAATTTCAATTTCGATGGACTAATCACGTGCGATGGATCGGATCTATAACGTCAAGCATCGAAACGTGGAAGACATCGTGAACCTTTTGAGTTCAGGGGCAAAATCAAACGATATGCCACCGGACCGACTCGCCTCGATATCTCATATGGCCCAATGAACCTCGGGCTCAACTTGCCCTTACGGCCAACACGAGTATTTTTTCCAAGGCGATACCTTGAGGAACACTTTATCACCCACCGATACTCGATATCCTTACGCTTCATATCCGCGTCGACTTACTCGACGATCGAAGGCTATCTTCAAACTTTCACGGATTACTTTCACTTTACTTCGCATCCCTAATCAAATCCACCGAAAATCTTGCTTTCACCAAGCTCATCCAAAACAATGGTGTACGGCATTTACGCCGTACAAAGCCTCGTAGGTGCCATCTTAATACTCGATTGAAAGTCGTTGTTGTAAGCGAATTCAATCAACGGCAAATACCGCTCCCATGAACCACTAAACTCGAGGACGCAACATCTTAACATATCCTCAAGTATCTGAATTACCCGCCGGATTGACCATCGGTTTGGGGGTGGAAGGCGGTCTTGAAATGCAACTTGGTACCCAAAGCTTCTTGCAACTTTTTCCAAAACCGCGAGGTAAATCTCGGATCTCTATCCGACACGATAGAAATAGGCACCCGTGTAATTTCACAACTGAGAACGTACAATTCCGCTTAATTTGTCCATTGAAAAATCCGTGACGTCACGGGGACAAAGTGGGCCGACTTAGTCAATCGATCTACCACGACCCAAACCGCATCCTTCTTACTTGTCGACAATGGCGGTCCGGATACAAAGTCCATTGTGACTCGATCCCATTTCCACTCGGGTATCGTGATTGGTGAAGTAATCTCAAGGCACCGATGTTCCGCTTTCACTTGTTGACATATTAAACATCTTGAAACAAAGTCGGAGATGTCTCGCTTCATACCATGCCACCAAAATCGACGTTTCAAATCATTGTACATCTTCGTACTCCCGGTGGATTGCCATTCGGCTACAATGGGCTTCATTCGAATTATCGAAATGAGTTCAATTCTTTGGGACACACAGACGACTTTTGAACCTCAAACAATCATCATCGTCGATTTGAAACTCCGAGTCCTTGTTCGAACACACGCAGCCCGCTTTGCAACCAACTCGTCATCGACTTTCTCGAGCTTCTCGAATTTGGTGTGTCAATAATGGTTTGGCTTTCATTTCAGCCACTAACACACCGCCGGATCGGATAGACAAGTGCACATTCATCGTCAGAAGTGAATAACGATTTACGACTCAAGGCATCCGCAACTACATTCGCCTTTCCCGGGTGATAGTCAATGATCACTCATAATCCTTTAACACTCGAGCCAACGTCTTTGTCGCAGATTTAAGTCTCGTTGGGTCATCAAATACTTGAGACTTTTGTGATCCGATATACATGGCACCTTTCACCAAATAAGTAATGTCGCCAAATCTTTAAGGCGAATACGATGGCGGCCAATTCGAGATCATGAGTCGGATAATTTTTCTCATGTGGCTTTAATTGCCTCGACGCATAGGCCACAACTCGACCTTCTTGCATTAATACGCAACCTAACCCAAGTAGAGAGGCGTCGCTATAGATGACAAACTCCTTGCTTGGACTCGGGTTGCACTAGAATTGGGGCTTCACCAAATAAGTTTTCATTGATCGAAGCTTTTTGGCATTTCTCCGTCCATTCGAACTTAACATCCTTTTGGAGTAGCCGTCATCGGCGTGGCTATCGTTGAGAAGCCTTTTACAAATCGTCGGTAGTAACCCAAGAAGCCCCAAAAGCTTCGAACCTCAAGAATATTTCTGAGGCTTCCAATTTAGTATGGCTGAAATTTTATTCGGTCGACTCGAATACCCGTCTGAGATACCACATGACCCAAGAAGCTTACCTCTCTTAACCGTAACTCACACTTGCTGAACTTAGCATATAATTGCTTGTCCGTAAAATTTGCAAACTAACCGCAGTGTTCAAAGATGTTCGGTCTCATTTCTTGAATAGACCAAGATGTCATCAATGAACACGACTACTAATCGATCCAAATATGGTCTAAAGATTCGATTCATTAAATCCATAAATACCGCAGGGCATTAGTGAGCCCAAACGGCATCACCAGAACTCATAGTGACCATATCTCGCTCAAGGCGCCTTGGGCACGCTCAATCTCGGATTCGCAATTGATAGTAGCCCGATCTCAAATCTATTTTCGAGAACACCGAGGCTCCCTTCAGTTGATCGAACAAGTCATCAATACGTGGCAACGGATATTTGTTCTTTATCGTCGCTTTGTTAAGCTGACGATAGTCGATGCATAGTCGCATGGTTCCATCCTTCTTCTTCACGAACAACACCGCGCACCCCAAGGCGAAAAACTCTCGGCGAGCAAAACCTCTATCCACCAATTCTTGCAACCGAGTTTTCAACTCCTTCAATTCCGTTGGTGCCATACGATACGGAGCTATCGAAATTGGGGTGGTACCAGTACCAATTCGATGCCAAATTCTATTTCTCGAGCAGTGGTAAACCCGCAATTCTTCGGGAAAACATCCGGTATTCACAAACCACGCACAGATTCGGTTTCTTCTCCGATTCCTTGTCATCGAGTACGTGACGCAAGGTACGCCGCACCCTTTTCTTACATATTTCGGGCCAACATCGCCGATATTACACCGGCAACCCTTTAAGTCCGTGGACTCAACCCAATTATTTCATTATTCGCGACCTCAAATCGATAGTCTTGCTCTTGCAATTTACAACCACATCGTGCATGGTCAACCAATCCAAACCAAGAATAACATCGAACTCATCGAATGGCAAAAGCATTAAGTCCGCCGGAAAACAAGAACCTCGGAACACTAGGGGACTTTTCTTGCACACTTTGTTAACAAGCACGTAATGACCCAAGGGTTTGACACCGAATTACAAACTCAAGAGACTCAATGGGCAAAGTCTTTCTTTGGATGCTAAGGTTTCACATATATAAGAATGAGTAGAACCGTGGTCAATCAAAGCAATTACATTTGTATTGAAAAGAGTGAAAGTACCGGTAATAACATCCGGAGAGGCAAGATCTCGGCGTGCGCGTGATGGCATAAGTCCTAGCAGAGCACGAGCCTCGGATCGATGGTAGCATCTCTAGATCCTCTCGACCGCCACCGACATTGCCCATATTTCTAGGTGGCCTACCTCGAGCGATGGTAGCACCGGGTTTGCACTCGACTTGCATTCTGCTTCATGCATCCTCGGGCAATCCTTCATAAAATGGTCGGCCGATCCACACTTATAGCAGAGCGATCACGAAACCAACAGCTCCCGAATGCCATTTGCCACAATGTGGACACTCCGTCCTCTCTCGGCGATCATTTCCGCCACCGCAATCGAGGTGACTCGTGTGGTCACAGGGGTCGATCGCGTCCTCGTCTAGAAAATCCCAAACGCTCTAGACCGGCTCGCATCATCTCAAATCTCTTCGATGCTTGTTGAAGAGACTTTCCGAGGACCTCTTCGAATTCTCCAATCCCCACATCGCTTTTGTTTCTCCTTTCTAAGCTCTTGACTTTACAAGCTCGCTCAACAAGTACTACGAACTCTCGATCTCGAGAATGCCAACAAACATCCTTATATCATCATTCAGCCCATCCTCGAAGCGTTTGCACATAATAGCTTCGGACGAAATGCATTCTCGCAGCATCGGCTAAGCCTCACAAACTTTCGTTCGTAGTCGAATCGGACATAGAACCTTGCTTAAGATCAAGGAACTCCCTCCGCTTTTGGTCGATGAATCTCGATCGATATACTTTTTCTAACTCGGTTAGAAAGAATTCCCAAGTCACTTGCTCTCTAGGCACCACGTAAGTCGAGTACTCCACCAATAGTAGGCGGACTCGCGTAAAAGGAGATGGTACACTTTAAGCACTCATCGGTGTACAGGATAGCTCATCAAGCACCCTGATAGTGTTATCTAACCATAATTCAGCTCGCTTCGCATCATCATCATCCGTAGCCTTAAATTCAGTGGCCCCATGTTTTCGAATCCTATCGATGGGGCTTACCCGACCTTATTGGGTCACCACCGAGGTATTGTAGGTGCGGGGTTGCATTCGTCGGGAATGGAGGTGGTGGAACAATAGTGTTGGTTCGAATGTATTGATTAAACCATTCGCTCATCACACTATAAAAGGCTTGCTTAGCCTCGTCATTAGGATTGCTGGCCATAGGTTGAGAGTCCGCCGGCGCTGTCCCTTGCGCGAGCAAGCGCCACACTCTCCACATCATCAGCTATCGCCGGTTGGGATCGGGATCCATTGCTATAAACAAACATGAAGTCAAATTGTCGAATTCATCACACTATCGATTCATCATTTAATGGCATGTATAGCTAGACCCCAAACACATCACGGTAGTCCTAGAATCGACTAAACCGTGGCTCGATACCAATAAAATTGTAACACCCCAAACCCGAGACCATCGCCGTGTCGGACCCGAGGGTTAACAAACCAAGTTCACATGTTTTTGCCCACCAATTTGACATTTCCAGTCAGGCTGGAAAACTGCGTCACTGTCGCCTTAAAATCATATCTCGAGTTTCAAAACTCGAAACTGGTTTCGTAAATTTTCCTGAATTTAGACTCATATATACATCCATGGATTTATTTCTAGGATTTTTGGTCGGGCCAATTGGTACAGTTTATTAGTTAAAGTTACCCAAGTTACAGGGATCGACTGCTCTGACCTTCGCGCGGTATAACTTGAATATCTCTCTGCACAGGGCTTTAATGCTGGTGTCGTTTGTTTCTAATGAAACTAGACTCAAAATGGAATCTGTACATATAAGGTATATCTCCTAATTCTTTTGGATAATTTATAGTGAATTTTAAAGTTTCGACAGGGAACCCAGAAACCATTCTGGCCCTGTCTCACAATAGCTTTAATATCTCTTAACCTGTAACTCCTATGACCGTTTCGTTTCTTCCATATGAAAATAGACTCATCAAGGTTCATTTACATAGCTTATTCACTATTTGATTCCATTCCTATGAATTATGGTGATTTTTCACATTCACGCCACTGCAGCTGGCAGCATCTGTTTTAAGGTAGGACTTACCTATTTGGTAGTCTCCATGATTCAACTAATCTTGCCATACATAGGTTCATATATGATCATTTTAACCATGCCAATGGCTGATCATATGACCAACATTCCCATTTCCAAACCATAGCCACATCATGACCCCAAATATATATACATACAACCCACAATAAGTCTAAGTTCATGCTCCCTTTTCGAGCCATTTTCGCATGGCCATACAAACTTACATTACAACGTATTTAACAAACAAGAGGTAGTCCTATACATGCCATCTCAAGTTCAACCAAAATTTATACCAAAATGGAGGCTTGATAGTGTGGATGACTTCGACTTCAACGATCCCAAATCCGATTGCCTCGAGCGAAATCTAGAAAACTAAGAGCCAAAGCAACGGGGTAAGCATTTTTATGCTTAGTAAGTCTCAAGGAATATAATGAACTATAATTTACAGCAATACATTCACATAGCCAAATGCATCATTTCATTAATACACATTCTTACTTCATACTTCATCATTGTATAAGTTCGCAAAGCATCAATCAATTCAATAACTGAAATTCATTAGTCGATTGAGCGAATGTTGCTCAAACACGTCGACTTTCCAATGCACATATAACGTACCTTATCCTTTGGGCTGTCCGAGTGTACTAATTAAATTCATTTCAGCAACCAACACTCACCTCCAGCCCAAGATTCTTCGGAATATAACCGGATATAATCACGTGCACAAATGCCTTCGGGTCTTAGCCCGGATAGAATAACTTGCGCACGAATGCCTTCGGGCCTTAGCCCGGATATAACCACTAGCACAATTGCCTTCGGGTCTTAACCCGGATATAATTTCCAGCATAATTGTCTTCGGGCTTAGCCCGGATATCATTCAATTTCTCATGCACACATACATCAATAATCATTGGACATACATATTTCATTTTCGTTACTAAGGCTCAAACACAATTAATATCATTAGCATATTCGCCTTCGGGACTTAGCCCGGGTGGAATTCAAATACTCATACACACATAATCAATAATCATACACATCCATATTTCATCTCACATAATTCAAGTAAGGTCACTTCTTGAGGACTTACCTCGGATGTTGTCGAACGGCTTTTTCGGCTATTCGATCACCTTTTCCTTCCCCTTGTCCAATTGTGGCCCTCTTAGCTCTTGAGCTAATTCAAACAAATTCAATTTATTAAAACCTCATTGTGCTTGCTTATGGCCGAATATGACAAGGATTTTAAATGGTCATATGGCCACTCTTTAGCTTGAATACACAATGGTCATGCACATTTTATACTACATCAAGCAATTCAATACAATTTATTTGAGCATCAAGGAAATGCTAAGGCCTTCAATAGGCTACCCAAGGCCGAATATTCATGTACATGTTGAGGTCAATTTTGCACTTAATACCTCACAAAAACAGCATGCAATCTACTAATTTATGCTTTGCACATTGTGGCCCAAAACTTATAATATAGCATCAAGCACTTATATGTGTGCTAGGTCAATTGTGCTTGCAATTTCACAAGCATTCTTCCACATTTTCTTCTTTAAATCAATATATTCATCACTTAGTTCATAACCAAACATAATGTGCAATCATATATATGCATATATGAGCATGGCCGAATTTTCAAGGTGTCCATAGCCATCCAAAACACAAACTTTTAACTAACATGCAAGAAGCATGAATCATGCTCAAGAATGCATCATGGCCAAGTATGACAATCATGCTCCTTTTCAACTTTAATCATGATAAAACAAAGAGAAAACTCAAAATCTTACTCATGAGTAGAAAATCCATCATTGCATGCATCATCATCAAGCTTCACACTTAGCATGCAATGGCTTTATCACTATAACAACTTTGGCCAAATACCATTTCCATGGCATACCAAAGATTTGAGCCATGGCTAACATGCACATCAAGTTAGCAACCAAAACATGCATGAAACTCCCAACACAACCTCATACATACCTTAATCTTGATGCAAACTTAGCCAAATCTCCTTCTAGATCTCTTCCAAACCAAGCATGAAGCAAAAATCCTCCTTCTTCCTTAGTTTTGGCTCAAAGAAAGGATGAACAAAATTTTTTCTTTCCTTCTCTACAACTCACGGCAATGGGGTATGCCACTCTCACACACATTTTTTTTTCATTCTTTTCTTACCCATGCTTATTTGTTTACTATTTCTCCCTAATGCCCAACAAAACATGTTTCATGACATGTTTGACCCATATTTCTTTGTCATGGCCGCCATTACTTGTAGAAAGGGGAATTTGACATGCAAGTCCATTATTTTGCATGCATGCTTTAATTAGTCATCACCTATTTCCCTATCGTACTTTCAAAGTTCACTACTAAGTCCTTTCTTATAATTTAGCACCTAATTAATAAAAATCGAGACACGAAATATTTACGCATACCAATTCCACATACAATAAGTACGGAATATAACACTTAATTATTCTTGTGACTCGGTTTCGTGGTCCCGAAACCACTCTCCGACTAGGGTCACATTCGGGGTGTCACATGTCTTAGCCGTGTGAGTCACACGGCCTGGTCATATGGCCCTGTGATCCTTGTAGTGTGAGTTTTTCCATTTTTTTCATGAAGCTGTAAATGTTTTTGATTTAGTCCCGAAACGGTTCTAAAGTGATTCCATGGCCTCGAAGGCTCAAATAAGGGACAATATGCATGTGTTTGAATGGAATATGATGTGATTCATGAAATGATTTGGAATGAATGTTTTAAAGTTATGGTTTTATGGTAATGTTCCATAACCCTATTTCGATAACAGATACGGGTTATGGGGTGTTACAACAGGGTTTAGCAAGCACTCTTAACTTCTATGTCTCCAAACTAACCATTTTTATTAAGTATGTTTAAGGGATGTCATTTGTTTGAATGTAGCATGTTTTATTTTCTTGAGGACAAGCAAAGAGTTAAATGTAGGGAATTTAATTTGCCACAATTCGTTGTGGCAAATTAGACTCTTTTCACTACTTAATGATGTTGCTTTCAAGTGTTTTTATATAATTTAATTTTGTTTTTAGAATTAGTAATTTTTAAGTTTAGTTTAATAAATTGAGCTTTTAGTGACGTTTTATGACCTTTTAGGCCTATCAGGGCCTAAGGAAGAACAAACAGGTTGATTAAGTGTGCATGAAAATATTTTTGGCCAAGGAGTTAGTGGACTGCCCTAGATGTCATGACATCCATAAACAGTTAGCCGAAATTTGAACACTACTAGAGACGATGTCATGACATACATAAGCCAAAATCACGACATTAAATCTAGATTCCAAAGGGGAGCATTGTAACACCCCTAACCCGTCTCCATCGCTAGATTAGGGTTACAAAGTATCACAACAAATAATAAAATAATTAACAATTTTAAACTTCTCAAATATTAATTTAAATATAAATAATCAAATAATTTGTTAAACATGGCAGACGTACATACAGACCTTAAATTGAGTTTAAAGGACCTTCAAAATAGTTTGAAAACAATCATGGACTAATTTGGATTAAAACAAAAAATGTGAAAAATATGTAAAATTTTGAAAATAGGGGTCATAAGACCGTGTGATAGAGCCCAGACCATGTGGCTACCTCACATGCTCGTGTGGCTACTTCACACGCCCATGTTCTTAGATCGTGTAACTAACTATGACCGTGTGAAAGATTCTAAACCTAAAATTTATAAGGCACACAGTTGTGTGATAGCTCGTGTCCTAGGCTATGTGCACCTTAAAAAGCTTCCAAAACAAGGAAAACTTTCATCCAAAACTTAGGTACCAAGCCCAATCAAAATCAACCATTTCCACACTTTAAAAATACATTTTAGCAAGCTTAAAACAAGCCAAAATCATTCAAACTAAGTGCCTAGCCAATATACCCTCATTGGTACCACAATTTAAACTTTAAACCAAATTCACATTTAATGAACACATATTCTTATTTATAAACCAAACAAACATATCTATACATTTATTTCATGTACATCCAATTAACCAAACATGAAAACACTTTCATAAGGTATATAACAAATGGTAAAAAAACACTTATATAGATATATCATTGCCATCACACATCACAATCAACCAAGAATACTTCAATTGACACTAAACATAACCATAATGCTTATAACATATATAAAAAAAAACCTATTTACATGCCATTTATAATTGAACCAGAACAAACAATTACTTACCGAATAAGTTGCCGGATAGTGTGATTCTCCAAAGCAATCCAATTAATAGTTCAAAGCTGACAATCTACAAGGAAGAAAACTCAACATGGGGTAAGCTTACGTAAAGCTTAGTAAGTTCGTAATAAAGATATATATAAACATATATATGAAAAACACATTTGGTATATAAACCAACCATCACATATTCATTTAACATTTCACATGTTCATTTCAAAAGTCTCATTTCACATATCCATATCCAAATAAATATTTTGTATAGACACTTTATATAACCATTTCATATATCTATTTCCACATAATAAATTTATATAACCACTTTATGTAATCATTTAATATTACAATTCATTTACACATTTAACGATAGTTATTTTGTATATCACATTTTATTTCAATAATTCATACAAATTTTACCATTTAATGTCTAATTCTAGATAATTATTTAGTATATTCTATTTCATTTTATACATTTAACACCCAATGAACCAAATGAAATAACGTCGGGTACGCAGGAATATTTCTCATAGAAAGTGTGCTTGTAATTGTAACCGTAACGGTAAATACTCACACGAGTTGTGAAATGTGTTTGCTCACATGAGCTATGGGTCGAAATGTTAAACTACACAATGCTACTCACACTAGCTGTGGATAATCCACATAAAAATGCAGGACCCCAACCATCGGTAGGACGCCAAGACCAACACTCGAACTATAATAACCCTAATGACATGTCATTTGTATCGTAAGCCTTCACAAGGTTCATATAGGGCAATATTCAATCCAATTCGTTTAACTTCTTCATATCATACCAATACAAGAATGTAACCATATAGTTTCCATTTACGATCATAATGATTAACTTGGCTAACATTGTAATTCAAATAATTTCATTAATTGTTATATTTCAATGGACCCAATTCATCACTTATCATTATTAAATAAATTAACTTAATTACAACATATATAGATAATTATTAAATTACAAAAAAACAAGTAATTAGTTAAACCAATTTACGAACTTACCTAATCTCAATATCTATGAACACTTACAACGATGATTACTCGATGACTTTTCCTTTCCCGCTATTCAACCAATTGATCCATTTCTTGATCTAAATATAATAATTTTATTCAATTATTAGAAAATACTAAAATTCATATATTTGACCATTAATCGTCATTTTACCCTTTTACCCTAAACTTTTACTTTTTATTCAATTTAATCTCTAAACTCGAAGCTATCAATTCAATCATAAATTAATCCAAAAAAGGCCAACTGAATTTCCTATAATTCCCATACAACCCATATTCATAATTTTTTACAAAAATTTCATATAACTTTACTATTTTAGAAATTTAGTCTCAAACTATAAAATTAACCAAAACCATCTTACAAAATAGTCCTATCTTAAATCCAAGTTTCAAATACAACCATTTAACATCAAAACTTTAAGCATTCATAAATGGAAAGTTTTAAAATCTCTAATAGTTTTGAAATTGGAGATACGAGTTAGTTGGACCTTGTTGCAATGATCTCTAAAACATAAATATTACAAGAAACAAACTTAAAACGAACTTACATACAAGGGGGTATCCATGGCCGAACCCTTCAAGCTTTTTAGCTATGGTGTTTTAGTTTCCCAATGTTGAAGATGGACAAAAATGTTTTTATTCCTTTCTTATTCTTATCCTAAATTAAATTTTAAAATATGAAATTTATAAGTTAATGCTTTAATTGTCCAGCAATATTACAATATGGTCTAATCGCCATATAAATCCTCTCCTCGTCACTAATTAAGCCATTTAATCAATAAAATTCAATAGCGATTAAGTTTTACATCTTGTACGATTTAATCCTTTTTCCTTAATTAACTAACCAAACATTAAAATTTCCGAACCAAACCTTCACATACTAATATAATATCCATAAATATTTAAGAAAAATATTTAACAAGTTGATTTACAAAAATGAGGTCTCGATACCTCATTTTCTAAAACCACTTGACTTTCAAGACATACCACTTGTCTTAACTAATTGTTCAATAAGCTAAATTTTATTAAGTCAAAATTTTATATAAAACTATGGTTCACTCGTACAAATTAAATAATAAATATTACAGACTTACTCGTCAGATTTTTTATCCCGAAGCCACTATTTCCAACACTACTAAAAAAGGCTGTTACAACCATACTACAAACGATGTCATAACACCAAGAAGCCAATATCGCAACGTTCCATCTAGTCCTGAAGATTAAGTATGTTGCCTTCAAAGATGTGATACCGGCTACATGTTGTCGCGACACTGGTCCGATGAGGCCGATATGATCGCCAGGGTGTTTTTGTTCGTACAATCTTATTTAACCTGATACATAGCTTGTAATTGACCCAAGTTGGTCATACTACACAAACACTATAAATATTTGCTCATAAGACCTAATTTGGGGGGGCTAATTTCTATTCGTAGAATTAATTAGGGTTTCAGGACATTTCAGATTCTATTTGAGTTGTTAAATACTTTTGTTAATTTTCATATCAATTTCGTTTATGTTTTCTTTTAAGTATTGTTTTCGATATTTTATTCTTCACCAAATTAAATATTAATATCATTGGTGGGTTCGACAATCCAAGTTGTGATTCAAGATTTTCAAATTTTGAGCATTCTTTTCTTTTCTTTTTATTTTTGAATTTATTTGAATGTTTGATAACTGGGTAGGAGAGATTGCATCTAGAATGGCCAATAACTAAAACCTTAGGAAGGTTGACAAGCTAAAGTGGGAGTAATGGGCTTGGGCTAGGGTTTCGACTCTAGTTAGCTTGTAACATCCCAAATTAGGGCCTAGTCGTAACAATGGTTTCAAGACCACAAATCCGATGTAAGAAAATTTATTTTTATTATATTTTTATGGTCTACAATTTCACAGAATGATTTCGTAAAAATTTCATTCGAAAATTTCGACGTTTGGGCACTCAATTTGGTCAAAAGAACTGAATTGGAAAAAGTGCAAAAGTTGAGTTCTACATGTTAGAGGTGTCTAATTTTTATAAAATTTTAAAGGGGAGGTCCTTAAATGGTAATTAGACCATTGAATAACTTGTTGGACAAAAATGGCCTTGGTTGGGTAAAATTTGAAAGAATAGTTTAAAGGGCATTTTGGTCATTTAGGAGTAAAATGAATTAAAAGACAAATTTTAAAACTCAAATGTGCCCCTTTCTTCTTGCTTCAGCCGAATGTACCAAGATCAGCCATGGTGAGGGTTTTTCCAAGCTTCCAAGCTCAATAGTAAGTGATTCTGAGCTTCGTTTTTAACGTTCTATGATTTTTGAAGTCCTGGTAACATGTTCTAGCTATTTCTACCATTTATTTGAGCTAGGGTTTGTGTTTAAAATTTTACCCATGAATGATATGCATGTATTTTGATGTTTAATGGTAGAATATGAAGGCTCGATGTGTAATAAATGACTTTTACTAAGCGGTTTTTTATGAAAATGTCCGAAAGGACTGTTTTGTAAAAAATTTAAAATTGGTCATAAAATGATGATTTAGTGGAAATTAGGGGCTTCTATAGTTATGAAAATGATTTGGATAGGCTTTAAATGCAAGGAAATTGAATAAAAATCATTTTACGAGCATTAGGGAAAAAGTGCAAATATGTGAAAGTTTAGGGGTTAAAATGCAAATTTGTAAAAATATGATTTGTGGACCCATATGAATAATGTGACTAATTAGTAGGCTAAATGTGAAACTATAGATCAAGGAAAACAAGATTCGTGCTTAGAACGAGGTTGAATAAGGTTAAGCACAAACTCGAAATAAATAGTCGTACTCGAAACCGAGGTAAGTTCTTATGTCAATGATAATGCAATGATATTATTGTTCATACTTGAACTTAAATTGATGTGTTAGCATTTTGTGTTGGATATTTATTTAGTTGATATAAAGATTATATATAGTAACAAATGCCTAAATAAAATTGTATGCAATACCATGTTTATTTCATGGACTAATGTCTAAATAAATATGGAAATGTGTTGAATTGGATGTACATTGCATGATCAGCTATGCATAACGAGATACTTGATGAAAAGAGAAAAATCCTAGTTGAATAAAAAGGGAGATCCGATGGATAAACCATGGCATAGATGACTTGAGATCCTGCATGTGTTGCAAAAAAGGATTTAGCCTGGACGAGTAATCCAGTGATCTCAAATATAGAAAAGGATCTAGCTTGGACGGGTGTTCCTTGAGTGATCAAGCCTCCCGAAGAATATGTGTGCATTAAGGATTTAGCCCGGATGGGTAATCCGATTAGGATATGAATTTAGCCTGGATTGGTAATTCAAATCCGATCTCATTTGAGTATATGTCGTCGTAGGGGATTTAGCCTAGACTGATAATCCCAAAAATACTCTATGAGTTTATATTACGGGGGATTTAGCCTAGACTGGTAGTCACGTTGTAAGTTTTGAGATTTGCGAGAGTGCATACTTGAGATGATCACTTGTATGACTTGACGGTAAATGGATTATCCATCGAGATTTCTGAGAAATTCAGCAGGTATTATAATGAATAACGCGATGAAAGTCCAGAGATGGGCGTAGTGATAAAGGTAAAGTTAATCGATATGCTATGGATATGTACAGGCACGTACATCATACTCATAAGTGATGCCTTATTGAAATGTGATAAATGATGAGTAAGCGAATTCATGCATATGTATGTGTATACGTGATGAACAAGTGAAAAGATTTGAAAGATGAACCATCCTTATGCTTATGATTATGAATTGTGTTGCAATATCATGTTAACTTACATTGTATAATTGAATATGGGATTTATGAAATAATGAGTCCATGATCAATGTGACAATGAAATTATGATAGCTATTGTGATTTTGCAATCAAATAGTGTTGAATGCAATGAGAGAGTCTAACTTTGAAAAATCACCATAAATGGTGGAAGTCAAATTAGAGGCTGAATAATATATGAAATTAAATATTAATGAGTCTAGTTTCACATATAGGAAACATTGTAAGAAAAAAAAATTTATTATGAGATATTTGAATTTTTGTGAGATAGAGTCTGAGTGATTCCAGACTCCCTTACCTTAACTTTGGAAAATCATTAGAAATTATAAAAAAAATAATTATGAGCTAAAATTCATATGAATGAAATCTTTAATGAGTATGTTTTCAAGAGAAAGAGACGGGAAAATTATTCGAGTCTCGTACTACGAGATATTTTATTTTTAGTAGATAGAGGTTGAAGCTGTCAGACAGCAGAATAGGGGAGAGTTTAAAGAATAAACTGTACTTATTGGCTAGACCAAAAATTCTTGAAATTTTATGATAAGAAGATATATGAGTCTAGTTTCAGGAAAAATTAACAGATCTTAATTTAGCACTCTATATCTTGAGATATAAATCATTTATTGATTATGAATCAAGTAGATAGCTTGATTAGAATATGAATAAAAATGTAATTATAGTTGTTTTACTTAAGGAAACATGTTGTTATAATGCTTATTATTTTCATATGGACTTACTAAGCGTAAAGCTTACTCCCCTTCCATTTATTCTAGTGTCCTCAGGTCAGCTCGGGGATGGAGATCGTCGGAGGCAACCTCACACTATCAAGCTACCATCTTTGGAGTATTGTTGAAACTTAATTTCTTCAAGTGAGTGGCATGTGTAGGGACTTGATTGTTGATATGTGTTTTTATGTTTTGGCCAAGATGTTGGCTTATATTAATTCATTGTATATAGCCATGAAATGTGGCTTATAATGATTTTGGCTTGTAAGCCTATTTGTCCATGGTATGTGATAATGTCTTATGATATGGTTATGTGATTATGCTTGTTCACTATGTATGAGAGCCATAGAGTGAATGTGTGGCATGGTAGTAAGATGATAATGATTGAACATGGACAATCATTGAATGTGTAAAGATTAAGTGTTGGGTAATAAACACATGTATGACAACACGCAAATTATTTAATTGAATTTCACCAAAGGTTGATTAAACATTAAATTGATGTTATACTTTGTGCCTATGATGTGTAAAAGTATAGGGGAAAAATAAGGTCAACATAAGGCTTGGAAAATAGCCTAAGTGTTAGCCATATGGGTAGAGACACGGCCATGTGTCTCAACCGTGGGGAGGACACGGCCTAGTACACGAGCGTGTGGCCTGGCCGTGTGGTATAAATTATTTTGCTGATGTCATAATCAAAGAGTTACACTGGTTGAGGACACGGGCGTGTCCCAAGCCACACGGGCTTGTGTGACCACAGGGCCTCACCCACACAGGTGTGTAACTCTCCAAAGCAAGAAAATTTATTAAGTTTTCAAAAGATTATTGAATGGTTTTGGTTTTGTCTGGAACTGCCCCAATGTATGTTTTAAGCCTCGAAGGCCAGTATAAGGGACGATATGCCTGTGTTTGAAAATTTTTAATTTTAGGCGAATTTGGTGACCTGGTTTTGTATGTTTGTGAATGTTTAAGTCCAGTAACATCTCGAACCCTGTCCCAGATTTGGATATGGGTGAGGGGTGTTACATAGCTAGATTAGGTTAAGTGAAATAAGCCCTAGAATTGAAAACTCTAGGAAGTCGCTTAGGTAGATGAGGCCAAAAGGATAGTTTGCTTAGCACCAACTTAATCTAATCCAGTTTAATTTATCTAATCAAAAGATAAGTAAATTAAGTCGATCAATTAACCTAGTTACAGCCTGAAAGGTATTACTGAGGTTAGCTATTAACTCTGTTAACTAATTAGTAAAAACCCTAAATCTAAGATATTCATGAACATGAAAGTGAGTCATCCTTCTAGCTTCTTATATTGATTGTGATTTTGGTGTTCAACTTTCATATATATTCCAATTTTATTTTTTGATTTATCTATTTCTTATTTCAGCGTAATATGATTAGGAAGTTAGTAGTTATTTAAACTTAGTTAGAGCGTTATTTCTTACTGACAATTTCTTGTAAACAAACCTCCATTGGGTAAAATCCTCGGAATACTTCCCAGTAGTTTATTGTAAACTTCACTATATTACAATTGACTTGTACACTTGCAAACATCACACTTCACATATATATGCAATTGCACTCTGTAACACCCCTAACCCATATCCGTCGCAGGAACAGGGTTACAAAGTATTACCGATGTTTACAGAATAATTACAGATAATTCATGTTAAATACTGTCCATTTCTGAATCTAGTCATATTTTCCTTTAAATGGACGCTCGAGGCCCAATATAAATGTTGGAATCAAGTCGGGACTAAATTGGGAACTTAGGAATTTTTTCACAAAATTTCACAATTTCTTTTATATACAAGGGTCACACGCCCGTGCGGATAGGCCATGTGGCTCACACGGCCAAATGACAGAACCATGTCCTAGGCCATGTGTTGTATAAAATAGGCCACATGATCGTGTCCCCAGCCCGTGTAAATTTCTGACTTGCAAAACATTAAGGTGCAGGTTTCACATGGCCAAGACACATGCCCATGCTCTAGGCCGTGTAGCACACAAGGCTAAGACACACGCCCGTGCACCAAATTCTAAGCATTTTGTTTCTAAATTTTAGGATGCAAGGGACACACGGCCAAACCACATGCCCATGTGCTAGGCCGTGTGTTACACAGGTCAAGACACACGCCCGTGTGGACAAAATAAGGCCATTTCCTAGCCTTATTTGTCACCCAAACCTTGCCATCAACCTACTAAATCACTTACACACATATAACAACCAATTCAAGTCTGATAACCAAGCTAATTTTATCATCTAACATGATATATTATTACATGTATTCATGTTTTTAATCTTACCTTTTATAAGCATACTCTTTTAACCTATCTAAATCAATCAATAATAAACTCTTATGTTATCACCATGAAATAATCTATATATATATATATATATATACCAAAACATAATCATAACTAGCCATTCCAATGGCTAGATTACAATAATCATTTACATTTACATGCCAATATGGACAATTAACCTGTACATGCCATTATAACCATAATTGATTTACCATATGTACCAAAATGGGCCGATGGATAGTGTGAGTTATCTCCACCAAGCTTCCAATCCAACGAGCTTCTGATTTACTATAAAACAGGGAAATAAAACTAAGTAAGCATATAATGCTTAGTAAGTTCATATAACATGGTATTTAACTTACCATTCATTCTATTTCAAGATAAACATGCAAGGCACATTCAATCAATTTGATCTCAAGCCCTACCCATATCCTCATTGCCCTTGTTAGTTATACATTTCACAATATCATCAAGAAACATATATGGGCTCCACAACAATCAAATTTCCAGGTATATATGCTTTCCAAATCAAATATTCATTTAAGATGTATAAATTATATCTTTATATTACAAGTATATTTTCATAATAATTCATCTCGAGTTCAGATTATTTCATGTTAGAACTTTACTCATATCATTCGAAATATCAATGTCACACGAGTAGTACACTCATGGTGTACAAATCTATAATCAAGGATGAGCATATTCATCAAATAAATTTTGTAACACCCCAAACCCGGCCTGGATGTTATGACCGGATCTGATGCGCCACATTGATGCGTTCACAACACTTAGTTTGGAAAAGCTGAGTTGGTGTTGTGAAAGACACTTTTAAAGGTAAGTTAAAGTGAATGGAAGCTGCGCACTAGGTAGGAAACCAGGAAGAAGAGGAGGTGAGTCCGTCGATCGCTAAGTACCAAGCTCTCTTGGATCCAATCCTAGACATGCACACCGCCATTGCCACACTCTAACATCTCGTATAATTTTGAAAAAAACCGTTTGATTATGACCATCTTAAGAAAATGATTAAGGTTGCAAAACGTTTGCTTAAAGATATTTATTTTTTCTTGGGAAAACATTTACTTTATGAAAACTTTATGCATCATCGTGAACTTTTTTAAAACAAGTAGTTTTTATAAACGAACCCTAGTGCTAGCCAGTTTAATAATCCCCAAAATAAAAGTAATTAAAAAGAGCGGCCTTATTACAACTTTAAGCATGATAAAATAAAATAATCCAAATTAAAGGCTAAACTTATTTAAAATCGTCAATCAATCTTCATGGCCACTCAATCCCGCCTGACTCCAAGTCCACCAATTCTAGGGCTCACCAAGGATGGAAGAGGAATGGGGTGAGTTTGGGAAAACTCAGTGTATACAGAAACCCATCCAAAGCCCAATTCAGCTCGAGCCCATTGGGCCTAAGCCCTATTCAGATAATAAAGACATAGTAGGCAAAGCCCTTTTCGTAATACAAGAATAAGGCCTTAGCCCTTTTTACATAACAAGTGGCCCATAGGCCCGCTTCAAGAATATGAGTAACAACAAGAATAATGAATGCAAGCCCATCCGGGAGACTACTCAACCCACCAACCGCTACACCGCCTGCACCAACCCTACACACCATGTGGGAATATCTCAACCCACCCAAATTTCTACACACCACAGCTTGCAAAGAACGCTTACTCAAATTTTAGTCATTGAGGCAAAGCCTCCAAGACATTAATGAACCACTTTCAAGATTTCCTCCATTAATACCCCAATCCCATGCAATGATATTAATAAAAGCATATCATGTAAAATACAACATTAATCAATCATGCGCTTCAACCATTTTAAAACTCTAGGGTATATCGGTAATTTTGCTCTTTAGGGTAATTTCAATAATTTTGCTCTTTAGGGGTAATTTCGTGATCTACGCTACTACACAAGCTAATTCAGAATTTTATCGGTTTTACGCAATTTGATTCCACCATCTACCTAATGTGCTAATTTGCCCATCTCTTACCCATATTGGTCCGTAAGCCCATTGGGCCCGCTTTTGGCCCATCGAGCCCTTTTTCCAAATACGCTAAAACGTCAGCGAACGTGCTTACCACCTTGCGGTGCCAGATCTAACAATTACTCTATGACTTGAGAGCATTCGCATACTCACATGACCATGAAATGCCAGAATTTCGGCATTTCGGCTTTTGCCGAATTGAACTAAGAAAGGGTGTTCGGTACACACCTGATTTGCGACGACTGCTTCCGAGATCCCTTTCGATGTCCTACAATTTATTAGCACAGTTCTTATTTACAAACTATAATCACTAAACCCCCAAAACTTACTTATCCATGATCGAACCATATCCCTAAAAACCTTTGAAACCTTACCTTTTTGCCAAAATCGATAGTTAGCTCCGAATCCGATTGCTCCAATGAACCACGCCTTAGATTCAACGCTTAAGAAGACTCTAGTCACCGAAAGAAAACATCAGTTAAAGACCCTTAGAGCCATATGCCCAAATCGATGCCTCCCTAGATTTTAGGGACTTGCTTTTTCAAGTTGTAAAATAAGACTAGATCTCAAGTGATGAGCACTTACCACTTGTTCCTCTTTGATTTCTACGCAGATCCGATGCGATTTATCCTCTAAATGATGGTAGAACTCGAATCTAGAAGATCTGAAGTTTCGCTATAAGTCCCTAAATCTATGGTATTTCGCTTTTTAGGTGATGAAGAAGATGATGGTTTGAGGCTATAACCTTGGAGTAACGATGCCGACAGATATTAAGGGTTTAGAGAAGATGAATGTTGATCACAAGGAACAAAAATATGAAGGATTTGGCTTTGGAGAAATCGGCACAAGTAGTGAGTTTTCGTGATTTGACCTTTTAATGGCGATTGGTGATGAAGGTTTAATGGAAGATGGGATCGACAAAGAAGGTGAATAAGATGGTCAAGGTTTCGCTAGAAGGAGAAGCATAAAGGAAGAGAAAACATGGAGGAAAAGAAAAGAAGAAAATTCGCACAATGAGAAATAGACTTGTGTTTTCGGCTTTTGTGAGAATTCGAAAAGATGAAAGAAAGCTTTGTGGCTAACCCTAATTCTCCAAGATAGAAAAGAAAAGAACCTAACCCTAATATTAAATTAGAGCAATCGCCCATCTCCCTAAGGCCCTTGTCGAAATTTACTTGTGTGATCACATGCCTAGTACATGCCTAAAAATTAAAAGAAAAACAATATGCCTACCTTACAACTTGAACCTGGACCTCCAATTCCTTCCCAGCGCCACTTTTAAGGAACTTAGTGGCGCCACCTTGCCACTTCACCAAGGCCTTATTTGTGTCATAACTTACGCAGTTCTTCTTAAAAGCCCACTTAACCAAATCTCCTATTCACTTAAAAATCCCACCTTGATATTTTACCTTGTTTAGCTTAGTCTTGGGCCTTCTAAAGGTCTACTAACACATTTAAACATAATTCCAATATTTAGAACATGAAAATTTCAAGATTTACTAAAAATCACGAAAACCCAAAAAAATCCCGAAAATCAAGGCATTACAACTAATATATATATTTTTTTCCTTTCCGATAATAATAATAATTTTATAAATATATCTAATAATAAAAATTTCAAATATCAATAATACAAGAATATTAATAATTTTATAAAATTTTCAAACATACATACAAGAATATTTTTCTAATAATAATAATACTAATTAAAATTTCATAAAATTTAAAATATCCGTAATAATAAATACAGAAAAATTTTCTAGTGGTAATTTAATAAAATAAATTTTTTTTCTGAAACGATAATATTTAAAACTTCCTAATTATTCAGGTTTTCTTCTATTCGAATCCCAGACTCAAAACCCAACTCTTCTAGGCCCCAAATTCAGGATGTTACAAATTTCATGTACAAATATCATCATCTCATATTTTCATATATCAATTATCATGTATCATCATTTTCATGTATTTCATGTAGATACGTGTAATAAATCATTTCTTATTCATGTCTTCTCATATAAGGATTTTTCCTGTTGAATTTATCTAAAATATCGATGGATACACAGGTAGTACACTTGAGGTGCACAAATCAGAATCCGTCAATTCATATTCAGGGGCACCTGTTATGGCACATAACTAGGGAGCACACTCTCGAGCCACAAATTAGGATACTTAGATGAGCCATGTACCAGGACACTTGTCCAAGCTAAACAGGAAACTTATAAGAGTGTTACTCAAGAAGCTCATAGAGCTTATCAGATATCTCCGAAGAGATAATATCAAGGAGGACCGGATAAGGTAACAAAGAGTTCAAGTGAGCCATGTCAGGAAACTCATAAGAGTTTATATTAGGACGCTCAAATAGAGTTACGTTTGTGTCTGCATTATATGCTAGAACAAAACAGAAAAAAACATGTAACAGGACGCTTACAAAGAGCTGTGGTAGTGCGCAACACATGCTAAATCACTACTGATCAGGATGCTCAAGAGGGCTTTTATCAGAATTACTTGTACGACCTAAATCTCGTCCGCAACATATGCAGGACTATATTCATTACGGGAAATCACGTATCCATCGAATTTCATTTATTTAAAAGGGATTTAACATTTTTCAAGCATTATTAGGCATGTGATTATTTCATACATTTATAATATTCATATAATTCAAATAAACACATTCCATATTCATTTCAAGCATAAAATAACATTTTTATCATTTATCATTTATCGGGCATTATTATTTATTTCGGGCATTATCACTTATTAGGCTTTGTCGATATGTTTTTAATGTCAAATATATATATATATATATATATATATATATATATGATATTTATACAATTCACAAACACAACATTTAATTCAAGGATATAAATATACACAATTTAGTTACACGAACTTACCTTAACAAATGTTCGTGTACGTAAAATCTACTAATCCGACATTTTTCCTCTTTTTCTCGTTCTAGCTCTGAATTTGGTCTATCCAGATCTATACGAGTAAATTTAACATCAATTTAATACAATTTAAACTCAATTTAGTCCAATTTACATCTTAGACAAAATTACCATTTTGCCCCTAAACTTTTAATTAATGATGATTTCGTCCCTAGGCTCGGAAAATGAAATTCATGCAATTTAATCCTTGTTCCAAGCCTAGCTAATTTTTACATGTTACATTTACATCCCATGTATTTCATAAAATTCAAAATTTTTCCATGAATTTTACAACTTTTCAATTTAGTCCATAAATCATGTTTTCATCAAAATTCACTTTGTAAAAGTTGTTTTGTAACTCCCCTATACCCTGTTTTACCCAAGGAACCTGATTTAAGAATATTACATTTGGTGCCAAAATGGTTTTGGCTTATCACTAATATATTTGAACATTAAATTTTTTTTATAATTTATATTTTAGTCCCTACTACTTGGAACAAACTTGATCTTCTTAAGTACATGCCATTCTATTCAAAATTTTGAAACATACCCTATTGGCACTTGGAGATGTGATGAGATTAATGCTCACAACCTCAATTACAACTCTTCTAAATCACTGTATCTAATATGCGCACGAAAAACAAACCGTACGCTGAGTAAAAACTCAGTGGTATTTCTATAATCTGAATATTTAAATATAATATAATATAATATAATATAATATAATATAATATAATATAATATAATATAATATAATAGGCACAATTAAATTTATAAGGACATATTATTGTCTTGTATCATATCATAACTATCATTTTCATTTATTAAACAATATCCTAATTCACACAATTGCTATATAAATGATTATTCACATATCAACCATATTTATTCGTACAATGACATCAGTCATGCAGTACTCAATTCATGAATATATCATTTCATACCATACTTAATTCATGAGTATATAACTCATATATTCCATGTATTGTCAACATTTTTCATATTCTATTTTCAATTCACTATATCACTTCCATTTCTCATATCATTTCATTCCAATATCAATTGTAAGACTTTATTATTCATTTACCCCTATTAACAAGATTTGGACTTGGACGGATACACAGATCCAACCAAAACACACCAGTATGGTACCCAGTGCCTCATCGGATAATTAGAAGAAATAAATTGACACCCAATGTCTCATTGGCCATGCCGAAGTAAGTTGGTACCCAGTACCTCATCGAATTTATCCGAAGTAATACTTTGACACCCAGTGTCTCATCGACTCGAGGTCGAAGAATCCCTGAACTCTTTCAATCCTATGTCAACCATCTATATCCGACTCAATCCGATACAATTAATAGGGTTTAATTTCAATTTCTCAATTCAATTTCAATCAAAATCTATACCAATCACAATTTATTACAACTTCAATTCAACTATTTACATTTACTCATACAATTCAATTCTATTCAATTCAATACCTCAATATTAATTACTTACCTCAATCTACTTACCATACACATTAAGTAATAAATTCAACAATTAAATTTTAAATTCGGATTATAGAAATACAAACCAAAATTCTCGAGCTACTCCTTGTTAATCTTGTCTTTTTCTTTCTTAGCTGAGGTCTCTAGCTCAACGTTAGCTACGGAATCAAACAGTTAAAATTTATCAATACAACACAATTTAACATTGAATATTTCAATTTATACACAACTTTTGCTTAAATTAAAATTTAGTCCCTAACCAAAACTAACTTTATTTTCTTTCCAAATTTATTCTTTATTTTCATTCAATTAACACTGAAAACTAAATTTCAATCTCTAATTTCACCATAAATCCCTAATTTTGAAATTCTCTCAATTTAGTCCCTATTACTTCAAAACCTATAATTTATTTCACAATTTAATCCCTTTCCACTTCTAACTTAAAATTCTATCAATTTAAACCCTAATACTTCAAATTATTCAACATGAACAACATATATAAATTCACTAACTTTCAAAATTTCAACATAAATCAAATAGTATTTATCACTAGGAATTCAAAAACTCAAAAATTATAATAAAAGGAGCTAAATTGACTTAGCAAATTGAATTTGAAACCTTAAAAATCCTAATTTTCCTTCTTTCTTTTTCTTTCCCTTTTTCCCCTGTTTTGTTTGCTATTTTGTTTCTTTTTCATTTTTTTGTTTTGTTTATTTATTTATTTATTTCATGTTTTATTTCTTTTATTTTATGTTATTATATTATTATATTATATTATAATAATTATTACTTAAATAATAAGTAAATACATATATGTATTACAAATGTATGTATATATTTATTACACATATATTTTACAATTACCATACACTTGTATTTACTTTTTACTATACAATTGTTTCATATGGTTTATTTACTAATTTAGTCCCTTCATGTTTCATTTCATCTTTAATTAAACTTTCACCCTTATTCAATTTAATCCTTACACCTATTTAACCTTAATTCAAGCTAATTCATCTAACCAAAACCTAATTAACCACATGACTAACTTCGTAAATATTTTCGTTTTACGAAAACAGAGACCCAAAAAGATAGTTTTTGATACCCGTAAATTTTGCGTCATTACAACTCTCCCCCTTAATAAATTTTGTCCTCGAAATTTACCTGAAAATAGGTGCGGGACTGAGATCTCATTGTTTCTTCCGGTTCCCAAGTCACTTCCTAAACACTATGACTACGCCATAATACTTTCACTAATGGAACTAGCTTATTAATCAATTCTTTCACTTCTTGTGCCAAAATTTTAACCAGTTCTTCATCATATGATAAATCAGGTCGGATTTCAATATCATCTATTAAAATAACATGAGAAGGATCTGATCTGTATCTTCTGAGCATAAAAACATGAAAAACATTGTGAATTTTCTGCAATTTTGTAGCCAAGGCTAAACGATAAACAACTGGTCCAACTTTTTCCATAATCTCATACGACCCAATAAAATGAGGACTCAATTTTCCTTTCTGACCAACTCTCAAAATTTTCTTCCAAGGTGAAACTTTGAGAAATACCTTATCACCAACAAAATACTCAATGTCTTCTGTTTTTCGAAAGCTACTTTTAATCTATATCGAATCTTCTTAACAATGTCCTATGTTTCATAAGTTAACTCTGGCCCAATCATTTTTCTTTCATTCAATTCTATCCAACACACAGGTGTCTGACATCTACAACCATATAGTGCTTTATACGGAGCCATCTGAATACTCAATTGGAAACTATTATTGTACACAAATTCAGCCAATGGTAAATAACGTTCCCAACCTGATTCAAAATCAATAACACAGGCTCGAAGCATATCTTCCAAAATCTGAATAACTTGCTCAGATTGTCCATCAGTCTGCAGATGAAAAGCTATGCTAAAGTTGAGTCGTGTACCAAGATAATCATGTAACTGTCTTCAAAAATCTCAATGTGAATCTTGGATCCCGATCAGAAATTCTTGATACAGGTATACCATGTAATCTCACAATTTCCTGAATGTAAACTTCAGTAAGTTTCTGAAGTGACCAATCATTTCTGACTGCTATCAAGTGAGCCAATTTTGTAAGCCAATCAACAATCACCCAAATAACATTTTTCTTACTCGCTTGCAATGGTAACCTCGTTACAAAATCCATTGTGATGTAGTCCCGTTTCCATTCAGGAATGTTAATAGGCTGAATTAATCCAGTAGGAACTTGATGCTCTGCCTTAACTTGTTCACAAATCAAACATTTAACTACATATTCAACTATATCTTTTTTAATACCTCGCCACCAATAAAATTCCCATAGATTACGGTACATTTTTGTTCCTCCAAGATGCAACGCAAAAGGAATGTCATGAGCTTCTCGAAGTATCTTCGAAGTATCAACTTTTTAATTCAGAAACATTCAGAACACAAATCCAATTATGAAATCTCAAACAACCATAATCATCAATGCTGAAATTTTCTAACATACCGTTCTGCACTATTTCTCTTTTCTTCTTCAACATGTCATCTTCTAACTGTGCTGACCTGATCTGATCAAACATCATCGGTTTAACTCTTAATTCAGCCAACAGGTTTCCATCATCGTTGTTACTAAGTTGTGCAAACATTGCTTGTAATTCAATTACTGCTTTTCTACTCAATGCATTAGCTACAACATTAGCCTTTCTAGGATGATTATCAATAACACAATCATAGTCTTTTAAAAGTTCTATCCACCGACGTTATCTCAAGTTTAACTCCTTTTAAGATAAAAGATACATGAGTCTCTTATGATCGATATAAATGTAACACTTTTCATCGTATACATAGTGTATCCAAATCTTTAGAGCAAAAACCACAACGACTAGTTCTAAATCGTGTGTCGGATAATTATGTTCATGCATTTTTAGCCGACGAGATGCATAAGCAATCACTTCCCCTCTTGTATCAAAACACAACTAAGAATGCTCAAGGAGCATCACTATAAACGATAAAATTCTTTCTATAAGAATCGAAAACCTAAAGTAGATTACCCTTGGAGTTATTCTTATAACCTTATATTTCCTTTTTACTCAATTGGTATCTTATTTCTTTTCTTTTCGCTTAACCAGAAGTTTTTTCTTCTCTATAATTCTATAGTTCCTTTCTGTACATATTTACCTAGCTTATCATTTATATCTATACTCTATCCTTTCTTTTCATTTATTTTTATTATTATTCTTATCACAACTATCTCATACAAATCATGACACTATTCTTTTTAACATTTTTTAGGATCTACTTTTTTATACTTTTATATTCTCATTTTCATTTCCTTTCTTTTCTTTCTCTTTTCAAGGAAAACAATGATTATTCTAGTTATAGATCAAAGCTATTACTCTTAATCCAACCTCCTAGAAATCTATTGGCCCGACCGTTCCCAACCGTCTCCTCGAGGTAACTGTTCTTTCTTAAGTTTGCCTATTTTATTACATAATTTACAACTTTGCTACTTCTTCTTCTTTTTTTCACACTTTAGTTTGTTCTTTATTCACTAATTCTTAAAATCACTTCGCTACCGTTTTATATTCTCTAAAGTACTTACACTATTTTTCATGGTATATTCTATTCTTATCTTCTATAGTCTATTTTGAAATTTTTTTTATATTCAATTTATCCTTTTATTAATGCCTATTACAGACTATTTCTTATTTTCTCAACAATTCTGAACAATCCTTTATTCCATGTCTTTTAGAGCCATACTTAAAAGCATCTTTCAGAAAATATCCAATATGCACCTAAATGAGATTTTCTTTTTCACATTTATCACAACGTCAAATAGTTCTTTTCCTTAAACCTTTAATACTTGCCTTGGAGATAACCTGAGACCCTATTTTATCTTGCTCTTCATATTCGTATACGTGTATAAATTCTCAATGTAACACCCCAAACCAGGCCTAGACGTTATAGTCGAATCTGGCGAAGCAACATTGAAGTGTTTTTCATAAAATATTATATTGATGAAAACCTTTAATATATTTAACTTCTTTGTGTGATCCTAATGATGATTCTGGGACGTGTCGTTCATTTGGAAACATGCATTACTATAAAAAAATCATTTACTTTAAAAGCATTAGTCATTTCAAAATATCATTTTATAGTGGAAGCTTTTTAAAACAGTTGTGTACTTGTGTTTGCTTTGTAAAAACATTGTTTCTTTTGAAATCTCTAGTCTTCCTAACACTAGCAGTTATAAACCAAACAAATAAAATCCTAAATTAAAGTTAAAATCTATAAAGGCCTTATTACACTAAAAATACCCATAATAAAATTACTTATAATCAAAATCAAATATGAAAATATATGCGGTTGTGTGGCCACCTTTGGGTCCCTCGCAGCACCGATCCGCCTAAGATTGGGGATTACCTGTACAGATAAATAAAAGGGTAAGTTTACAAAAACTCAGTGTGTAATCCCATATCAAACAACCAGATAGTAAGCAAATATAGTCTGGGCTTAAGCCCATTTCAGTAATGATTCAATTTCAGTTAGGGCCTTAGTTCATTATAATATCAATATCAGTTTGGGCCTAAGCCCATCTCAGTGACAGTAATGGTACATATATGCAAACAGGAAATCCTACCCAACAAGCCTCTACATTCCATCTCAGTCCAACCCTACACTCCATGTGGGGATAAAATCAACCCACCCATACCTGCACTCCATGTGGGGATAAAATCAACCCACCCATACCTACACTCCAACTAGTACCGGTTGCGGCATTAAGAAGTATTTGTAGCAGAGCTGCAGTACAGTACACTTCCTCCAATCATATTAAAACCCATCCCCACACAATACATCATGCAACATGTCATGACATATCATATTATTATACATGTGCTCAATACAGTTAAAAATAGCATGCTAAAATAGTCATACATGAATATAGATCCATACAACACATAGGGGCATATCAGTCCTTCAGTCAATTAGGGGTCCAAGTAAGCTTACCGACCCAATTGTAGGTCAACAGTTGTCTCGGGCGACCCGTGCAACCTTTAGCAGTCAAATAGTAAAAATAGGCCTACGACCCATATTGCGGGCCCATGTGGGTCCAGACACCCGTGTGGCCCACACGGCCCAAAATGACCTTGGCCATGTGTATTACATAGCCTGGCCAAAAAATTTCCACATGCCCGTGGGGCCCACACGGCCCAATTCGGCCCAATATGGCCTCAGCCCATGAAATTGCTCATGACGGCATTGTCAATCATCCGCCCATGTTTAGTCACATGGGTAACTGCACGCCTGTGCGGTGTCGACTATTTACACTTTTTGATTTTTTGCCGATTTATGATTAGAGGTAGTGTTTTCATACACCTGATGTGATTTGAAGTTAATCGCACTTTGAGTACTCTTACACCTAGATTCAATCACAATGTCATTTAATCAGTTACCTAACTCATATTTCAAATAGAACCTAGTAGAGTTCCAAATCGATCACAAATGCCACCCTTACCGAAATTCAATCAAAATCCCACCCTTGGTTCTTAGGAGACGCACCAATCAACTTTGATCTCCACATACACGAAAGCCACAAAACATTTTTATTAAACCTATATTTGGATTATAATACAATCTTGACTAAACCACACTTACTGCTAACACCCTCTTTCATTCAGTAACTTATAATTTGTTACAACAAACACCTAAACACTTACCAAACAACGAAAGAGCAGAGTGCAATTCAGTGGTGCTGCAAACAAAGAGCCAAAAAAAAGGATTGAACTGAAAAAGTAAACAGAGGGGTAATGGCAAGAAGAGGAAAAGAAAAGAAATGGTGTTAAAAAAAGTGAAAAGCCAAAAGGGAATAGAAGTAAAGCAGAGAATTACTTATCAATATTCGGCCAAGAACCATGCAGGATGATGCACAACTTGTTGGAGAAAAGAGAAAGAATGTAGAAAGGGAAAATGGACAGTAAAGCAAACAAGATTGAGAAGAAAGAAAATTTGCCAAAACTGAAACAATTGAGAGGGAAAGAGAGTGTGTGTTCAGCCAAAGAAGGAAAAAATCAATAAGCAAAGGAAAAGGAACAGTTGTCGCAGGGATGATCAAAGTCGAAATAGGCGAAAAAGAAAGATACCCGAAAAGAACCCTTAGCAATATTCAGCCTAAAAAAAAGTGAAACAATGTTGAAAAAACTCGAAATTGAGAGAAAATGCCCTACCAAAGCTGAAATCCTCACAAACAAGTGTTCAAATCGGCAGCAACTCTCCCACTGACTTCAAATCCCATATTTTCCTTTCCAGAACCCTCAAAACCGTCCACTCCTCCGTCAACCACGTAATTCAAATCCCACTACAACACTTCAGTAGTTCAGGTTGACCAAAAATCTCACACGGCCCTTACAGCAAAATAAAACACTCCAATGAGCATAGCAGGACTCGAACTTTCGACCCCAAGTAACCATAACACGCCACTTATCCCCTAGACCAGCAGACCCTTTCTGACATAAAATACTCACATTTATTTAAAAGCCTACTGACTAGAGATAGAGGTTTATCCATTTAAATCAAAACGTTTGCACAAGACAAGGCTTGAACCCAAGACTTCTCAGACACTTCCCAGAACACTTAACCACTGAAACAAATACACAGCTGTGTGTAACACAAACATACAAAAAAATTTGTAACACCCTATACCCGTAACCCACGCCGGGGAAGAGTACTAGGCATTACCTAACTTGATCTCATGCCTACAACCAATCTCAAATCACCGGGACTCGATTCAAACTTAAAACTTTTTCAATATCTACCTTAAACTTCTTATTATGGGCCTACGAACCCCAAAATCGATCATTGGAAGCTATTTGGAGCCATTCTAGATCCTTAAACCAACCTTAAGAAATTTGCCTTTAAAACAGGGCACATGCCCGTGTGGAAGAGTAACACGCCCGTGTGACCATTTCGACATGGTCGTGCTGATGGCCTGTATGGCTCACACGGCCTAAGCACCCTGGGACACACCCGTGTCCCACACCCGTGTAGAATTAATTTCTAATTCACACCTACAGGAGTTTTCACACGGCCATACACACGCCCGTGTCAATAGCCCGTCTCCCTCACACGGCCACGACAATCCCATGTCCTAGTTTGTGAGCAAAAACATGGACATTCTATTTCTGACTTCAGCATGCTCATAATGTCACACGGCCAAGGCATACGCCTGTGTATTGGGCCGTGTCCTCCACACGGCTGAGACACACGGTTGTGTCTCTACTTGTGTGTTTACTACCATGCATACTGACTTGAAATTTTTATGTGTAGGGGAACACGGCCGAACTACACTCCCATGGGGCAGACCATGTGTCACACACAGCCTAGAAACACGCCCGTGTGTCTATCTGTGTGAACAATATAAGGCTATTTACCAAGCCTCATTGCCACCCTTACCTATTTTCATACAACTTCAAACCAATGCTAAAACGAGCACAATTTCTAAAATCAAATCAGCCACAATAAACATTCATTATCTCATGATAATGCATCTTTTATAAATTCAAAATGAGTATTAGCCATCATTCAAGACATAATACAAATTAAAGGGCTTTTAACCCAAGCCAACACATTTGGAAAAATCTCAAAAACACAAAATAATAAGGTCTAAGTCCTATACATGCCATAATCAAAAATATAAATCCAACTATACCGAATGCTTTAGTTGGTAGTGTGACCGATATATCTGACTTCCGGTGATCCTTGAGCTAGATAGGCGGCACTATAAGGAAATAGACAGGAAAGAGAGTAAGCATAAAAGCTTAGTAAGTTGCATAAAAGTGAGTACACAACAACAACATTTTATCAATGATCCACATGCTCATGATACCAAGGTAGGCATAAGCATAACTTACTCATTACCATCCATACTAGTCACATATTGTTCAATGAGTTCATATCTCATACGTACCAATTAGGTACCTATACAAAACATAACACGGTTATACTTTCCTCGTTATCTCAAGACATGGTCTTACATTGGCTCATATCTCAAGTCAATGCCATGTCCCAGACATGGTCTTACACTGACTATCATCTCGTAGCCGATGCATGTGCCAGACATGTCTTACACTAGCTCTCGTCTCTATCAATGCCATGTCCTAGACATGGTCTTACATTGGCTATCATAATGTGGCCGATGCATGTCCCAGACATGTCTTACACTAACCAATAATAACCCATATGTCACTGCATGAATATCCAATTTATTTCCCAAGTTCAAACGAGAATTCTTCTATCTCTATTATCATCATGCTATCTCAATTCCACAATCAAGCAATTCATGCTATATTAATTCAAATACAATGCAACACATACATTAGTAATGTAGTTGTAATATTTATATACAACTTACCTCAGATTACAAAACGTATACAACGAGTTGGTTTAGTCGACTTACTTGGTTTTCCCCCGGTCTAGGTTTGGATTTGGTAATTCCTGATCTAAAATAGCAAAATGCACTCATTTAATCACTAAATAAAATTAAGCAATTAAAAATTCACATCTTCAATAAAATGACCGTTTTGCCCCTAAACTTTGGCAAAATGACAATTTTACCCTTATGCTCAAAAATCAATTTTTATCAAATTTCTTCGCATCTTAAGCTTAGTTGAACTCTTTTTACTCTTACAGCAACCCCAAATTCTCTCTTTCACACATTTATCATTCATTTTACAACTTGTGCAAAATGGTCCTTTTAGGTGTTTTCATGGTAACACCTTTCCCAAAAATTGTCTATTACACAACTAAGACTCATATTCTTCCATAAAACTTCAGAAAACACCCTAAATTCTCTCATGGAAAGACCTTAGATCTCTAACCATTTTGCAAGTTATACCCCTCATTCGAAAGCTCATGCTTCTAGGGTCTCAAAAATGTAAAAATCATTAAGAGAAAGAATCAAAATCAGTTACTTGAGACGGCTCAAAGTTGTTGAAATTTTTGAATCTTTCAAACCCCTACAATGGCTAATATTTTCGGCTAAGAAGAGAGAAAAATGATAGCTTTTCCTTTTTTCTTATTAAAAAGACAACTAGTCAAAATTGGTGACTTAAGCCTCACCTAATTTTGACCTTCTCTCCAATTTGTCTCCCATGACCGGCTATGCTTTCTTTTAATGGGCTAATTGCCCTTTAAAGACCCTTAATTTTGGTTTTCTAGCTATTTAACACCCTTAGCTATCAATTTAAGACTTTTTCAATTTATGCGATTTAGTCCTTTTTCACAATTGTGCTCACAAACATTAAAATTAGCTCACCAAAATTTTCATGTACTATAATAAACATGCTATGACTCCAAAATAATAAAATATTTTAATCGACTCTAGATTTTTTGTCCTGAGACCACTATTTTGACTAGCCCCAAAATCGGGCTGTTACATTTCTCCCCCCTTCGAGATTTTTATCCACGAAAATCTTACCGGTGAATAAGTTCGGGTACTGATCTCTCATAGTCTCTTCGGGTTCCCATGTGGCTTCCTCGAATCCATGTCTATGCCACAAAAATTTCACCAATGTTATACTCTTATTTCTCAACTATTTGACTTCCTGGGCTAAAATCTTGACCTACTCTTCACCATAAGTTATGTCCGGATGAATCTCAACCTCTAACGGCGTAATCACATGTGAAGGGTCCGATCTATATCGACGTAGCATGGACACATGAAACACGTTGTGAATCTTCTCTAACATCTTCTTTAACTCTAGTGGTAAAGCCAATGGATAGGCGACCAGTCCTACTCTTTCGACAATCTCATAAGGCCCTATGAAACGAGGACTCAATTTACCTCTTCTACCAAATCTGAGAACTTTCCTCCAAGGGGACACTTTCAAGAATACCTTATCACCGACTTGAAATTTAATTTCCTTTCGTTTCAAATACGCGTAGGATTTCTGTCTATCCGAGGCAGCCTTCAAGCAGTAACGAATTACTTTAACTTTCTCTTCAGTCTCTCTGACTACATTGACCCCGTGAACCTGACTCTCTCTGAGCTCAGTCCAATATAAGGGCGTTCGACACTTTTACCCATACAAAGCCTCATAATATGCCATTTTCAAACTTGTCTGATAACTGTTATTATAGAAGAATTCAACCAACAGTAGATACTTTTCCCAACTGCCTTGGAACTCAAGGATGCAACACCGTAACATGTCCTCTAATATCTGAATTACTTTCTCTGACTGACCGTCGGTTTGCGGATGGAAAGCTGTGCTAAAACTAACATTTGTTCTGAATGCCTTTTGTAACTTTTCCCAAATCCTCGAGGTAAACCTCGGGTCTCGATTTGAGATAATTGACAATGGCACTCCATGAGGCCTCACAATCTCGGAAACATACAAGTCTGCTAATCTCTCAAGGGAGTAGACGGTACGTACCAGTATAAAATGTGCCGACTTGGTTAGCCTATCCATAACAACCCAAACAACATCCTTTTGCTTCGGGGTTACCGACAAACCCATGACAAAATCCATAGTGATCTGATCCTACTTCCACTCTAGGACCATGATAGGCTGATGTAAACTTGAAGGTACTTGGTGTTCACCCTTCACTTGCTGACACACTAGGCACTTAGACACAAACTCTGAAATGTCTCTTTTCGTGCCTGACCACCAATACATTTTCTTGAGGTCGTTGTACATTTTCATACTGCCCGGGTGGACGGACAAACAACCACTATGTGGCTCTCTCAGAATCTTCTGAATAAGCTCATTGTTCTTGGGTACACAAAATCTATCTTTGAACCTTATACATCCATCGGTTCTAATACAAAAATCTGATTCAATTCCTGACTCACCTTGAGTTCTCATGGTTTGCTATTCCTCATCACCTTTTTCAGCTTCTCGGATCTCTTGAAGAAACGTCGGTCTAGCTCCCAACTCTGTTAGAATTGAACCATCATTAGGCAAAGCCAAACTGACATTCATTACTCTCAACGCAAATAATGATTTTCTACTCAATGCATCAGCGACCACGTTCATTTTTGCTTAGTGGTATTCGATAATCAACTTGTAATCCTGTATTAGCTCTAACCATCATCGTTGCCGCAAATTCAATTCCTTTTGAGTCATCAAGTACTTTAAGCTCTTATGGTCAGTGAATACCCGACATTTCTCGCCATACAGATGGTGTCTCCAAATTTTCAACGCGAATACGATGGCAGCCAACTCTAAATCATGTGTCGGGTAATTTTTCTCATATGGCTTCAGTTGCCTTGAAGTGTAAGCTATGACCTTACCTTTTTGCATAAGCACACACCCAAAACCATTTAAGGAGGCATCGCTATATACCACAAACTCCTTGCCCGAATCTGGTTGCACTAAAACTGGGGCTTCGGTCAACAAAGCCTTTAATTTTTCGAAATTTTGCTGGCACTTTCTGTCCATTCAAACTTGACATCCTTTTGCAGCAACCTTGTTATCGATGTAGCTATCATAGAGAATCCATTTACAAACCTTCTATAATATCTGGCTAAACCCAAAAAGCTTCGAACCTCATCATAATCCTTGGTGGTTTCCACTCTACAGTAGCCAAAATCATGCTTGGGTCAACTCGGATCCTGCCACCCGACACAATCTACCCTAAAAATCTGACCTCTTTAAGCCAGAATTCACTCTTGGTAAACTTGGCTTAAAACTGCTTACCTTTCAAAGTCTGTAACATAGTTCTCAAATGCTTCGCGTGTTCACTCTCATCACGTGAATAAATTAATATGTCATCGATAAAGCTGACGACAAACTTATCTAAATACAGTCGAAAAATACAGTTTATCAAATCCATAAACACCGTTGGGGCATTAGTCAAACCAAAGGGCATGATGAGGAATTCATAATGCCTGTATCTCATCCGAAAAGCAGTCTTCAATACATCTTGCTCTTTAACTCTCAACTGATAATAACCAGACCTCAAGTCTATCTTGGAGAACACTGTGGATCCCTTCAACTGATCGAATAAATCATCTATCCCTGGCAAAGGATACTTGTTCTTCACAGTTACCTTATTGAGTTGTCTATAGTCGATACACAACCTCATCGACCCATCTTTCTTTTTCACAAGCAACACTGGTGCGCCCCACGATGAACAACTAAGTCTCACAAAACCTTTATCTGTTAACTCTTGCAGTTGTGCTTTCAACTCTTTCAACTCTGTCGGGGCTATCCTATACAGAGCAATAGAAATGGGTGTCGTACAGGGGACTAACTCAATTCCGAATTTTATCTCCCTCACCGGAGGCAATTTGGGTAATTCTTCTGGAAACACGTCTGTAAACTCACAAACCACTAGTACCGATTCAATCTTCAATTCAAACACTTGAGTATTCAACACATAAGCTAGATAAGCCTCGTATCCTTTCCTCAAATATTTTCCGATCGTCAAAGATGATACTACTACAGGTAGATTATCTAACTTATCTGGTCCAACTCAAAGAACATTCCCGTCTTCACATTTCAACTCAATTATCTTTTTGTCGTAGTCCACTACAACACTATGAGAAGTCAACCAGTCCATCCCAAGGATTACATCAAACTCATTAAATGGCAATAACATCAAGTTAGCCGGGAAACAATGATCTCTAATTGTGAAAGGGCAATTCCTACAAACTTGCTCCACTAGTACTAGTGCATGTCTGCCTAAAGGATTGGATACTTTTACTACAAACTCAGTGGACTCTACTAGCATACCTATACGAGGTATTAATTCCATTCAAGCATATGAATGGGTAGATCCCGGGTCAATTAAAGCAACAACATATATTTCATTGATAGAAAAGGTACCCGTGATCACGTTGGGAGACTCTGCCTCTTCTCGAGCTCATATAGCATAAATCATTGTAGGTGCTCTGCCCTCGGACCTCACCACAACATCTCTTGGCATGCCTCTACTGCTAGCCCCACTTTTGGGGTTCTTTTGTGATTTACCCTCAAGGGAGCACTGATTGCTTTCACATCTTGTTTACTCTCTCTCTTATCCAATTCAGGACAATCACAGATAAAGTGTTCGAATCATCCACTCTTGAAACAGCCCCTTTCATTCCCTAGGCACTCGCAAAAATGACGTCTTCCACATTGCGAGCAATCTGGCCTATTTAGTCCAGTGCTACCAATATTTACGACCGAAGTGGTCTGGGCTTTTGCAGTTGTGTTCTGTTAGTTTTTGTTCCTATTCAAATACCCCACCGAAGCATTTGACCAGGTAGTGAAATCTCTCGATCTTTTGGATGAGGATTGATGTGATTTCCCCATCTATCTCTTCTTTGCATCCCATGACTCAAAAGCTGCTTTCCTCCTTTCTTTAATCAACTTTTTCAACAAAGGCTACAAATTCTCGCAGCTCTAAGATGCCAACAAACACTTGGATATCTTCATTGAGGCTATCCTCAAAACTCTTACACATGGTAGCTTCTGTAGACAATCACTCCTGTGCATACTTGCTGAGCTTTACAAATTGACGCTCATATTATGTCACTAACATTTGGCCTTGCTTTAGCTCTTGGAATTCCTTTCTCTTTTGGTCTATAAACTGTTGACTAATATACTTTTTTGGGAACTCTTCTTGGAAGAATTCCTAAGTTACCCTCTCTCTCAGTACCACAGACACGAGAGTGTTCCACCACTGGTAGGCTGAATTTCTCAAGAGTGGCACTGCACACTTCACACACTTTTCAGGCGTGCATGACAATTCATCAAATACCCTGATGGCATTTCTAACCAATACTCTGCCCTCTTCGGGTTATCATCTATGCTAGCCCGAAATTCCTCGGCCCCTTATTTTTAGATCTTTTCTATCGGAGGCTTCTCTCTTCTAAACATGTCCGCGCCTTGCGGAGCTACTGATGCTTACTGAGGAATCGGAGGAGGTGGGAGAGGTGGAGTGTTCGGATTCCCACGAACAAACTCAATGTACCAGGCATCTATCATTCGGAGGTAGGCTTCTCTAACCCCTCCACCTTGGCCCAAAGTTATGGGCTCACTCTCTACTGGCGCGTTCCCTATTTGAAAACATAATTTATAATCGTCAAAAATTATCACACTATCATTATACAGTTATGGCATGTATAGCTAGACATGTACTCTCGCTTGGTTAGTCCTAAAACCGACTAAATCAAGCTCTGATACCATTAAATGTAATACCCTATACCCGTAACCCACGCCGGGGAGGAGTACAAGGCATTACCTAACTTTATCTCATGTCTACAACCAATCTCAAATCACCGAGACTCGATTCAAACTTAAAAATTTTTCAATATCTACCTTCAACTTCTTATTATGGGCCTACGAACACCAAATCGATCATTGGAAGCTATTTGGAGCCATTCCGGGTCCTAAAACTAACCTTAAGAAATTTGCTTTTAAAACAGGGCACACGCCCGTGTGGAAGAGTAACACACCCATGTGACCATTTCGACATGGTCGTGCTCATGGCCCGTGTGGCTCACGCGGCCTAAGTACCCAGGGACAAGCCCGTGTCCCACACCCGTGTAGAATTAATTTCTACTTCACACCTACAGGGGTTTTCACACGGCCAAACACACGCTCGTGTCAATGGCCCGTGTCCCCCACACGGCCACGACACGCCCGTGTCCTAGCCCGTGTGCAAAAACATGGACATTCTATTTCTGACATCAGCATGCTCATAATGTCCCGCGGCCAAGGCACACACCCGTGTGCTAGGCCGTGTCCTCAACACGGTTGAGACACACGATCATGTCTCTACCTTTGTGTTTATTACCATGCATACTGACTTGAAATTTTTACGTGCAGGGGACACACGGTCGAACTACACGCCCATAGGGTAGACCATGTGTCACATACGACCTAGATACACGCCCGTGTATCTATCGTGTGGATAGTATAAGGCTATTTACCAAGCCTCATTGCCACCCTTACTCCCCTCTTTCCAATAACTTCTAACCAATGCTAAAACGAGCACAATTTTTAAAATCAAATCAGCCACAATAGACATTCATTATCTCATGATAATGCATCTTTTATAAATTCAAAATGAATATTAGCCATCATTTAAGACATAATACAAATTAAAGGGCTTCTAACCCAAGCCAACACATTTTGCCAAATCTCAAAAACACAAAATAATAAGGTCTAAGTCCTATACATGCCATAATAAAACATATAAATCCAACTATAGCGAATGCTTCGGTTTATAGTGTGATCTATATCTCTAACTTCCGGTGATTCTTGAGCTAGATAGGCGACACAGTAAGGAAATGGAAAGGAAAGAGAGTAAGCATAAAAGCTTAGTAAGCTGCATATAAGTAAGTACATAGCAACAACATTTTATCAATGATCCACATGTTGATGATACCAAGGTAGGCATAGGCATAACTTACTCATTACCAGCAATACTAGTCACATATTGTTCAATGAGTTCATATCTCATACGTACCAATTAGGTACCTGTACCACTCACAACACGGTTATACTTTCCCCATTAGCTTAGAACATAATGTTCACCGTTGAACCATTTGGAACACTACGGGGTATTCATTAAGCCTCAGACGTGAGTAAGGTGTCGATGCCATGTCCCAGACATGGTCTTACACTAGTTCATATCTCAAGTCGTTGCCATGTCCCAAACATGGTCTTACACTGACTATCATCTCATAGTCGATGCATGTCCCAGACATGTCTTACACTGGCTTACGACTCGAGGTTGATGCATGTCCCAGACATGTCTTACACTAGCTCTCGTCTCAATGCTGATGCAATGTCCCAGACATAGTCTTACACTGGCTCTCATATTATGGCCGATGCATGTCCCAAACATGTCTTACACTAGCCAACAACAACCCATATCTCACGACATGAATATCTGATTTATTTCCCAAGTTCAAACGGGAATTCTACTATCTCTATTATCATCATGCTATCTCAATTCCACAATCAAGCAATTCATGCTATATTAATTCAAATACAATTCAACACATACATTAGTAATGTAATTGTATTATTTATATACAACTTACCTCAGATTACAAAACGTATACGACGAGTCGGTTTAGTTGACTTGCTTAGTGATCCCCCGGCCTAGGTTTGGATTTGGCAATTCCTTACCTAAAATAGTAAAATGCAGTCATTTAATCACTAAATAAAATTAAACAATTAAAAATTCTCATCTTCGGTAAAATGACCGTTTTCCCTTAAACTTTGGCAAAATGACTGTTTTACTTTTATGCTCAAAAATCAAATTTTATCGAATTTCTTCTCATCTTAAGCTTAGTTGAACCCTTTTTACTCTTATAGCAACATCAAATTCTCTCTATGTCACACATTTATCATTCATTTTAAAACTTGTGCAAAATGGTCCCTTTAGGTGTTTTCATAGTGACACCTTTCCCAAAAGTTGTTTATTACACAACTAAGACTCATATTCTTCCATACAATTTCATAAAACACCCTAAATGCTCTTATGGAAAAACCCTAGACCTTCAACCATTTTGCAAGATATACCCCTCATTCGAAAGCTCATCCTTCTAAGGTCTCAAAAATGTAAAAATCATTAAGAGAAACTATCAAAATCACTTAGTTGAGAGGGCTCAAAGTTGCTGAAATTTTTGAATCTTTCAAACCCCTACAATGGTTGATATTTTTGTCTTAGAAGAGAGAAAAATGATAGCTTTTCCTTTTTGTTTTATTAAAAAGACAACTAGTCAAAATTAGTGACCTAAGCTTCACCTAATTTTGACCTTCTCTCCAATTTGTCTCCCATGGCCGGCTATACCTTATTTTAAGGGGCTAATTGCCCTTTAAAGACCCTCAATTTTGGTTCTCTAGCTATTTAACACCCTTAGCTATCAAATTAAGACTTTTGCACTTTATGCGATTTAGTTCTTTTTCACAATTGTGCTCACAAATGTTAAAATTAGCTCACCAAATTATTCATGTACTATAATAAACATGTTATGACTCCAAAATAATAATAAAATAATTTACTCGACTCTAGATTTGTGGTCCTGAGACCACTATTCTGACTCGCCCCAAAATCAGGCTATTACATAAATACTTAAGATTTTTGGGGCGTTACAACTTTACCCTCCTAAAAGAAAATTTCGGCCTCAAAATTTTACCTGATTAGAACAGATGAGGGTATTGTTGATGCATTGCCTCCTCAAGTTCCCACGTGGCCTCTTTTGAGTTATGATTACGCCAAAGAACTTTCACCAGTGGGATAGACTTCGTCCTTAAAACCTTTAGATCACAATCTAATATCTGAACCGTCTCATCTTCAAAAGTCAAATCTGACCTAACCTCAATCTCCTCAACTAAAATAACATGTGCTGGATCAGAGCGGTAGTGCCTTAACTTAGAGACGTGGAACACATCTTGAATCTGATCCAACCTAAGGCTAAACTTGCCCTTACGTCCAAACCTCAGTATCTTCTTCCATCATGAGATCTTGAGAAAAATGAAGTCCCCCACAGAATACCCAATCTCTTTACGCTTCAGATCCGCATACAACTTCTGTCTGTCTGATGCCGCCTTCAGTCGATCCCGAATTAGTCTAACTTTATCCTCGGTATCAGAAGCTAATTCAGGCCCAGAACACGCCTCTTGCCTAACTCAGTCCAACATAAAGGAGTATGACACATACAACTATATAATTCCTCGTTAGGTGCCGTCTGTATGCTAGACTGATAGCTATTGTTATAAGCAAACTTTGCTAGCGGCAAGTAATCCTCCCAACTGCCTCAGAAATCAATAGCGCAATTTCTTAACATGTCCTCCAGTATCTGAATCACCTTCTCTGATTGGCCATCTGTTTGAGGATGGAACGCAGTACTGAATTCCAATCTTTTACCTAGAGCTTTATGTAATTTTTTTCAAAATAAAGACATGAATTGAGGATACCTATCAGAAATTATTGAAACCAGTACACCATGCAACCTCACTATCTCAGACACATAAAGTTTTGCTAGCTTTTGGAAAGAGTAATCAGTACGAGCTGGTATGAAATGGGCAGATTTGGTCAATCGATCCACGATGACCCATACTGAACTCTTCTTAGTAGGCGTTAGGGGTAGCATACTAATGAAGTACATAGTCACTCTCTCCCACTTCTAAAGTGGAATTTTAATTGGCTGAAGCAACCCTGAAGGTAACTTATGTTCAGCCTTAACCTGCAGGCAAGTGAGATATTTACCCACGAAGTTAGTAACTTCATGCTTAAGACTTAGCCACCAACATAACTCACGAAGGTCTCCGTACATCTTATTTCCACCAGGGTGCATAGCATAAGGGCTACTATGCACCTCTCACAGTATAGACCGCCTCAAATCAATATCCTTGGGTATACAGATTCTCCTACGAAAATAGAGTACCTCTTTACTATTCAACCCAAAATCCACAGTATCCCCACTCTCAACCTGTCGGAAACGAAGACCCAGTGATTCATCCTCTAACTATTTACCCTTAATCTACTCAATCCATATCGATTTAACTAGGAGCTTGGCCAACAAGCTACCATCATCAAATAAACTGAGACGAGCAAACATCACCCTCAGATCAGTCATAGCTCTATGACTCAATGTGTCTGCCACCACATTGGCCGTTTCAGGATGGTATTCGATCGTACAGTCATAGTCTTTAAGCAACTCAATCCATCTACATTGCCTAAGATTTAGCTTCTTCTGGGTCAGGAGATATTTGAGGCTCTTGTGATTAGTGTAGATAATACACTTCTCACTGTACAGATAATGCCTCCAAATTTTCAGTGCGAATACATCTGCGGCCAACTCCAAGTCGTGCGTTGGGTAATTCGTCTCATGAGTCTTAAGTTGACAAGACGCATATGCTACCACCTTACCCTCTTGCATCAACACACATCCCAAACCAACATGTGATACATCACTGAAGACAGTGAACTCTTTCCCAAACTCTGGCTATATCAAGACAAGGGCCTCAGTCAGTACCTTCTTAAGCTTCTCAAAGCTCTCTTGTGCTCATTAGTCTAGTTAAATGGCACACCCTTACGTAACAGTTTTGTCAAAGGTGCCATAATTAGTGAAAACCCCTCTACAAAATGTCTAAAATACCCTGCCAGTCCCAGAAAACTGCAGATCTCAGATACAGTCTTAGGCGGCTTCCAATCAAATATGGTCTCAATCTTTCGAGGATCAACCCTAATCCCTTCAGCAGATACCACATGGCCCAGAAATGTTACCTTTCGTAACCAAAACTCATATTTACTGAACTTAGCGTATAGTTGTTTCTCTCTCAAAATTTGCAGAACCACTCAGAGATGTTTATCATGCTTGTCCTCAGTCCTCGAATACACTAGGATGTCGTCAATAAAAACCACTACGAACCGAATTAGATAGGGCTAGAACACTCAATTCATCAGGTGCATAAAAGTCGCTGGTGCATTCGTCAGTCCAAACGGCATCCTTAGGAACTCATAATGACCATAACGAGTCCTAAACACTATCTTGTATACACCAGTCTCTTTAACCCTCAGTTGATGGTACCTCAATCGGAGATCAATCTTAGAAAAAATTGAAGCTCCTCGAAATTGGTTGAACAAATCATCTATCCTCGGTAGGGGGTACTTATTCTTAATGGTCAATTTATTCAATTGCCGGTAATCGATGCACATACGCATGGATCCATCGTTTTTTTTCACAAAAAAAAACTGATATGTAACACCCCGTACCCGAGACCGTTACCGGAGTCGAACATGAGGTGCTAACCGACTAATTCATTTACTCTCGCAGTCCAATTAAAAATTTTTCCAGACGACTGGCTAACTGCCTCACTGTCACCTTAAAAATCATAACTTGAGTTCCACAACTCGAAAATCAGATTCGTAATTTTTTCCTAAAACTAGACTCATATTTCCATCTACATATTTTTTATTAGAATTTTTGGTCGGGTCAATTAGTACAGTTTATTAGTTAAAGTTTCCCCTAATCCAGGGTTCGACTACACTGACCTTCACACATTACGAATGGGATATCTCCCTGTACAGGGCTTCAATACTGATGCCGTTTGTTTCTATAGAAACTAGACTCAGAGAGGAATCTATACATATATGGCATGACTCCTAATTATCTCTGGTTAATTTACAATGAATTTCCAAAGTCGGAACAGGGATTCCAGAAACCGTTCTGGCCCTGTTTCACAAAATCCTAAATATCTCTTAACATACAACTCATATGACCGTTTCGTTTCTTCCATATGAAAGTAGATTCATCAAGGCTCATTTACATAATTTATTCACTATTTAATTCCATCTATACTATTTTTAGTGATTTTTCACATCCACATCACTGCTGCTGCCAGCATCTATTTTTAGGGTAGACTTTATCTAACACATAGTTTCTATGACTCAACTAACCCTCTTGCATATATAGTCCAAAATATAATCAAGATGAACCATTCTAATGGCTGATCGTTGCCAAACATTTCCATGCCTCTTAATGAGCATATACATATCGAATGATTATAACATTATGCTCAAAACATTTATAAGCCATTTTCGCATGGCTATCTAAAATTATACAAATTCAAAGGGTCCATGACCCACAACAAAAGGGTAGTCCTATACATTGACCAAAATATCCTCTCACTACTAGTCTATTCCATACATGCCATAAGATATTCCAAAATGTAGCAGTACCAAACGGTGGGTAGTGATAGTGTGACTAGTTGCTAACGATCCCCGAGCCCTGTAGCTTCCAATGAGATCTATAAAATGAGAGAAACAAAGTAAACAGAGTAAGCATTACAATGCTTAGTAAGTTTTAAGCAAGGTCAACAGATAACAACCAAATCATAACATAGTTGTTCGTATTTTTATTTCACTCTTCCTTCGGGCATACTATTCCCTTTTCCGAATATGCACATCTCATCATATACAATAGGCAGATAAACTCTCACATAAAAGTGAGCTCATGTGACATAGATATATCGTATGATTTCACATAACCTCTCACACTAAACCGATGTCACATAATCATAGGAATAGTCCCATAGATTGCTCTCGTGTGCATCATATATAAACTTGGAGTACATACCTGTTTAACCTTTCGCATTGCGTATATTTATAAGCAATCTCCACACGTAGTCATCGGGTCTTACCCGGACATAATCTCCACACGTAGTCATCGGGTCTCACCCGGAACATATTTCCAAGTTTCATGTACATTTAATCACATGTTACAACATTCACATTAGCCATTCGGCTTTACCACACATACACATCACACATATATTTCACATTAACCATTCGGCTTTACCACATATACATATCACACATATATTTCACATTAGCCCTTCGGCTTTACCACATATACACATCACACATATATTTCACATTAGCCATTCGGCTTTACCACATATACATATCACACATATGTTTCACATTCATCACATCGGCCATTAGGCCTTATCACATATATATACACCTTCACATTCATCACATCGCCATTAGGCCTTATCACATATATACTCTTTCACATTCATCACATTGGCCATTAGGCCTTATCACATGTATATACACTTTCACATTCATCACATTGGCCATTAGGCCTTATCACATATATATACACCTTCACATCCATCACATCTACCATTAGGCCTTATCACATATATACTCTTTCACATTCATCACATTGGCCATTAGGCCTTATCACATATATACATCTCCTACATATTTCATATTTTTCTTGTACATCAATTTCAGCAATAGCTCATAAGCAACTCAAATAATTTCATCAAAGTTTACAACAAAATCACCTATTCACTACAAGCAGTTTTCTTTTCCTGAGCAACAGTCGCTAAATTGTTTATAACTGAGCTACAAAACTCAAAATCAATTGCCGTTAATTTTCCCGAATGTAGACTCATGTATCTTTCATCCATAAAATTTTCAGAATTTTAGGTTTGGCCAATCAATACCAGATTTTTCTTAAAGTTTCCCTATTTCACTGTTTGACCAATCTGACCACTCTTCACTACGAATTAAATTTTTCATTGTACAGAATTCATAATGTGTTTTATTTGATTCCATTTGAAACTAGACTCATTAAGGAGTCTAAGCATATAAATCTTATCTCATAACCATTTTTGTACAAATTATAATGATTTTCCAAAACAGAACAGGGGATTTCGAGTCATTCCGACACTGTCCCGCACAACTTTAAATATCTCTTTATAGGAAATTCCTTTGCTTCCACGGTCTCTTTTATAAGAAACTAGACCAACTAAGATTTGATTACATGTTTTATTCAGCCTATAATTCCACACCGACAATTTATAGTGATTTTCTAAAATCACATTACTGCTGCTGTCCAAGCAATTTATTACAATTTGCTCTTAACTTTCCAAGTCCAAACACTTATGAACTTACCATTTGGGCTTAAGACATATCATGGCCACATCATATCTTATCAAATCAACTCATTATGTCCTATTATGATTGAATTTACTCAACGATTAATCGCTTAAAACTTACCTCGGATGTGGTCGAACGATTTCAAGGCTATTCGATCACTTCTTCCTTCCCTTATCCAACTTGATCCTCTAGGCTCTTGAGCTTAATTAAACAAACAAATTGACTTAATCATTTGAGCATCGAAAGAGGAATACAAGATACTTAGCCAATATATATACTCATTAGGCATCAAAGTCGCATATGTGCGAAATCATGAATCAAACTCAACACATTAGTTAATATTCCTCTTAGCCAATTTTCTAAGCCAAGAATAGGCATCAATATGCTTGCCTCTAACCGAATGCATGCACACCAATTTCCCTCATGTGGCCGAATATACATGTCCATGTTGAGGCCAATTATACACTTAATACCACACAAAACAGCATACATTTTACTACTAACGCATTACATATCGTAGCTCAATACACCTCCTCATTTACTTCATAACCAAAACATCATCTCAAGCAAATATACACTTGAAATAGTATATATGTCATACCAATACATCATCTGCAAACATATATTCATGTAGGTGCAAGGGCCAATTCTCAAGTGGCTTATATCCAAATATATACACATATCCAAAGCTTAAATCTTACTTACCATGCAACATGCATGAATCATACTTATGGATATACCATGGCGAATACCACAACACCATAATTTTGGTCATGATTAAACAAAGAACTTAGTATCTCCTTCAAAAATGCTAAAAGAAAAACTAAGAGTCCTCAATCCCCCATCACATGTTTCATTATCAAGCTTGATATTTAGCATGCAATGGCATTAACACCACATTCACTTTGGCCAAATTTCATTCCCATGACATAGCAAAGATTTGAACCATGGGCTAACAAGAACATCAAGCTAGCAACTAAAAACATGCATGAATCTCATGGCACAACCTCAAACATACCTTAATCTTGATGCAAGTATAGCCAACCTCTTCCTAATCCTCTTCAAAACCAAACATGAAGCAAAATTCCTTCCTTCCTCTAGTATTTTCGGTCAAGGGAGAAAAATGGATGAACAAATTTTTTTTCTTCTCTTTCCTCAATACACTGCAAGGGGGTTCACTCACACACATTTTTTTCATTCTTTATTACCCATACTTATTTGTTTATTGTTTCTCCTAATGCACCAACAAAACATGTTTCATGACATGTTTTGCCCATGATTCCTTGTCATGGCCGCCACTAGAACTTGGGGGAAATTGACATGCAAGTCCTCCCTTTGACTACATGCACTATTAGGTCCTTATAGATTAGCCTTTCACTTTTCAAAAGTGTCACACAAGTCCTACTAATTGAATTCACATGCAATCGGCTAAATCGGAACTTGAAATTTTCACACATTCATAATTACATATTCTAGATAAATATTACATTCAAACATTTCGGTGACTCGGTTTAGCGGTCCCGAAACCACTTCCCGACTAGGGTCAATTTTGGGCTGTCACATGATACTCCCCATGGAGACACACTAGGGCGGATGGACCCACGATCTAACAACTCTTGAATCTGAACTTTAAGCTCCATATGCTCCTTTGGTGCCATTCTATAAAGGGTGATGAACACTGGAGCTGTACCAGGTAGGAGCTCAATCCCAAACTCAACTTCACAATTTGGAGGTAACCTAGGTAGCTCATCAAGAAAGACACCTAAAAAATCTTTAACTGTTCTGATATCTTTAACAGAAGAAACCCCAAAATTTGAAACACTAATGTAGCCCAGGTATGCCTCACAACCCTTACGAACCAACTTCTCGACCCTTAATGCAGAAATCACATTCGACAAGTAATTCTGACGTTCCCCAACTACAACTACCTCGTTATCCTCAAGAGTTCTCAATACTATCTATTTAGTAGCACAATCCAAGCTCAGTCGATGTTTAACCAGCTAGTCCATTCCCAGTATTAAATCAAATTCTCCAGAAGGAAGTTCCATCAAATCCACCAAAAAGATAACCCCTTGAACCTTCAAGGAACATCTCTGGGTAGTTTATTTACCCTCACCGACTGCCCTAAAGGACTCAGTACAGTAACCTCACTCGTAGTACTCTCAACAAAGATACCTAAAGTCTGAGACACAGTACAAGCTATATAGGAGTGAGTGGATCCAATATCTATCAGTGCAATATAAGGTACATAATAGATAAAGAACATACCTGTGATAACATCCGGAGCATCCCATCCTCTCGATGACATGTAGTATATACCAAATCTGGCTACCTCACCTCAGTATGACCAACACCTCTGCCCGGTGCCCTCTGACCATGGTCAAAACCATTACCACCTCTAGCCTGACCACAGCCTCTTGGTGGCTAATGAACACCCCTCGGTAGCTATACCGTACCCAAACCTATAGCTTGCACCTGATCAGGCGTCAATAGACACTCTCTGATATGGTGCTCCAATTATCCACACCTCAAACAGGCCCCAATTCTCTTCCAGCAGTCACCCTGATGGCATCTCCCACAATCAGCACAGGGCTGCAGTCTAGTAGCAACCATAGAGGCCCCAATTCTGATCGGCCCATCGACTCTGGCCTTTTTCTTAGGCCTCAAAAAGGAACTCAAGGGCTCCGTATCCCTCTTATTCCTACCTCTCTCTTTTTCACGATTCTGTCGTTCAGTGCGCTTCATTTCCTCGGCCATCTTCGCCTTATCAACTAATACAGCAAAATCTCACTCCCTCTGTGGAGCTATCAGAACCCGTAAACTATCCCTGAGGCCATCCTCGAAACAAACACACCACTCGTACTCAGTCTCCACCATCCCTCGTGCATAGTGGCTTAATCGCAAAAATTTAGCCTCATATTCAGCCACTGATTTATCCCCCTAAGTCAACTTCAAAAACTCTCTCCTCTAGGCATCTACATAACTAGCACCCACATACTTTCCCTGAAAAGTAGTCTTGAAAAATTCCTAGGTCAATCGATTAGGCTAAGTGCCCTCTTTAACCGTAAGCCACCACTAGTAATCCTCAGCAGTGACACTGCACCCTTTAGTTTCTACTCGAGGGTGCAGTCTAGATTGTCCATGATCCTCTCTATGGCCTCAATCCAATACTCAGCCATATTATGGGCAACTCCAGCAACACCCCTAAAAATTTTATCTCCATTAGACCGAAGTCATTCTGTAACTGACCCTCGAGCCACAGCACCAGTATTGGGCCCAACAACCCTCTCCAGAATTCGTAACATGGCTTAGGACAATGTGTCATCCCCAGCCACACAATTTTGAGACCCAATCTCAGTCTCAGGTGAAACCAACTCCTCCCTAGTTTCAACATTAGGCATGTGGCTAGATGACGATGAACTAGCTCGAGTACCTCCACTGCCTCCATCGCGGCCTCTTGTACATCTTCCACGAGTATCTCTGGTGCTCATTACCGAATTGCATTTTATGTGTATTAACAGCTTTATGCATCAGTTTACAGTTCCAGTGTTTATTAACAGATATTTTATGGAAAACAATATTAGTAATTCAAAGTTTCTTTTCGTAGATTGCATTCTTACTACAGTTTTTAGTGTACCCTAACTAGGGTGTTTCATGACAGTCTACTAGCTACAGTAGTCTCAGTATTTCAGTTTAAATAAACAACAGTTTTAGAAGACTTACAGAATCAGCATCGGGGTCTCGATCTACCACACATTCGATAAAACATTTCAAAAATTACTTCAAATCATTTGAAACAGTTCTTTCAGAAATTTTAAGTTTTAAAAGACACCAAAATCCATAGCCGAGTTTTGTAACCTGGCTCTGATACCACTAAATGTAACACCCCAAACCTGACCCAGACGTTATGGCTGAATCTGGTAATTTCACATTGAAATATTTTTCGTAAAATGTTATATCGATGAAAACCCTTAATATATTTAACTTCTTTGTGTGATCCTAATGATGATTCTGGGACATGTTGTTCATTTCAAAACATGTGTTACTATCAAAAAATCATTTACTTTAAAAGCGTTATTCATTTCAAAAAATCATTTTATAGCGGAAGTTTTTTAAAATAGTTGCGTACTTGTGTTTGCTTTGTAAAAACATTGTTTCTTCTGAAAACTCGAG